>NC_058411.1:21429458-21604740 GCF_002201575.2 Neomonachus schauinslandi
GCACAAACAATGAATCATGGAACACTTCATCTAAAACTAATGATGTAATGTATGGGGATTAACATAAGAATAAAAAAAAATTATGTAACAGGTGATAAAGCCAGGTTTCATCTCTGCAAGGAGGTATAATTTTAGCTTTGTTTTCCTGTCCCCTCTTTTTTGTTTTTTGTCAAATAATGGCTGAATTGAGATATAATTCACATACCATACAATTCACCTATTTAGAGTGTACCATTCAGTAGTTTTTAGTATATTCACAGAAGAGTGAAGCCATAACCACAATGAATTTTAGAACATTTTATCACCCCAAAAAGAAGACATGGACCCTTTAGCCATCACCTCCTAAATCTGTCCATTCCACTCATCCCTGCCCACAACCCTAATCAACAAGTAATCTGCTTTCTATCTTTATAGATTTGCCAGTTCTGGACATTTCCTATAAATGGAATCATACAATATGTGGTCCTTTATGAATGACTTCTTTCATTCAGCAGAATGTTTCCAAGGTTCATCTGTATTGTAGCATGTATCAGTACTTCACTTCCTTGCTAAATAATAGTCCATTGTATGGATTTACCACATTTTATCCATCCATTTATCAGTTGATGTTCCTTTGGGTTATTTCCATTTCTTGGATCTCATGAATAATGCTGATATGAACATTTGAGTTCAAGTTTTTCATGAACATATGTTTTCATTTCTCTTAAATATGTACTTAAGAGTAGAATCCTGGGTTATATGGGAACTATGTCTAACCTTTTGAAGAATGGCCAGATTGTTTTCCAAGTGGCTGCACCATGGTACACTCCTACCACCGTTATATAAGAATTCTAATTCCTCCACACACACCAGCAGTTGTTATCATCTGTCTTTTTGATTCTGGCTATCCTCCTGAGTGTGAAAGGGAATCTCATTGTGGTTTTGATTTGCATTTCTGTGATAGTTAATGATATTGAGCATCGTTTCATGTGATTATTGGCTATTTGTGTATCTTTGAAGAAATGTCCCTTGCTCAATTCATTATTTTTTTTATTACTGAGTTCTTTATGTATCTTAAATAGTTCTTTCTCAGATATATGATCTATAAATATTTTCTCCTGTTCAGTGGGTTGTCTTTTCACTGTGTTGATCGTAATCTTTGAAGCACATGTTTTTAATTTTGGTGAAGTCCAGTTTATCAGCTTTTTTTCTTTGGTTGCTTGTGTTTTTGGTGTCGTATCTATGAAATCATTGCCAAACCAAGGTTACTAAGACTTGTGCCTGTGCTTTCTTTTAGGAATTTGCTATTTTTAGTTCTTACATTTAGGTCTTTGATCCATTTTGAGTTAATTTTCATATATGGTGTGAAGTATGGGTCCGGTTCCATACTTTTTATGTGGATATTCAGTTGTCCCACAACAGTTCGTTGAAAAGACTAATCTTTCCTCATCAAGTTATTTTGGAAGCCTTGTTGAAAATCAGTTGACCATGTATGTATGGGTTTATTTCTGGACTCCTATGTCTATCCTGATGCCAGTATCACACTGTCTTGATTACTAGAGCTTTCTAGTCAGCTTTGAAATCAGTTAGGTGTGACTCCTCCACCTTTGTTCTTTTTCAACACCTGTTTTTGGCTATTCTGGGTCCCTCAAATATCCATATGAAATTTAAGATCACCTTGTCAATTTCTCCAACGATGCCAGCGGGGATTTTGATAGCAGTTTCATTGAATCTGTAGATCAGTTTGGGGACTGTTTCTATCTTAAAGGTATTAAGTCTTCTGATATATGTACATATGGATCAACTTCTCATTTATTTAGGTCTTCTTTAATTTTTTCAACCGTGTTTTGTAGTTTTCAGAGTGTAAGTTTTACACTTCTTTAAAAAAGTATGTTTTATTAAGTATTCTTTTGATGTTATAACATGATTGTCTTTTTAACTTTATTTTTGGGTTGATCATTCAAGTGTATAGAAATACAAATAATTTATGTATATTGATATTTTCCTGTATAATTGCCCTTCCAGGACATCCTAATACAATGTTAGAAGTGGTGAGAGGAGACATTCTTTTCTTGTTTCTGATCTTAGGGAGAAAGCATTCAGTCTTTAACCATTAAGTATCATAATAGTTATGGGTTGTTCATAGATATGTTTTATCAGGTTGAGAAAGTTCCCTCTATTCTTCGTTTGTTGAATGACTTTATTGTGAATAGGTGCTGAATTTCATCATACACTTTTTCTGAACCTTTTGATATGATCACGTGGCTTTTGCTCTAATTCTTTTTTTTTTTTTTTAGGATTTTTATTTATTTATTTGTCAGAGAGAGAGAGAGAGAGAGAGAGAGAGCACAAGCAGGGGGAGCAGAGGGAGAGGGAGAAGCAGGCTCCTCACTGAGCAAGGAGCCCGATGTGGGACTCGATCCCAGGACCCTGGGATCATGACCTGAGCCGAAGGCAGACCCTTAACGACTGAGCCACCCAGGCGTCCTAGCTTTTGCTCTAATTCTTAAAAGACATCTGTGGAGGTGGCATTTTGGGCCCCAGTGTTCTCAGGCTGCTGTGTTTGAGGTAGAGTGGCCACCCTGTCAGCGAGGGGTTGGTGGAGGAGGGAATCCCTAGTGATCTCCACTCTACTTGCCAGGACTTTAGCCTACGCAGATCAGAGCTGTGAAAATGAAAAATCCTAGTGGTCTGCCCTTCCAGTGCAATACCTACTATTATGTTCTGTTTCTATTCACAGGACTTCTTACTCCAACTGTGTGAGTTTTCCACATGAGATAATTTCTCCAGTTCTCTGCAGACACCCAACTGGGTGTCCTACAATTTATTTCAGCTCTGACACAAACTACCTAGAGTTAGTAGATACCACAGATTAAGGGCTCAGTCCCATCTGCACTCAATTCAGATGCCAATCATAAGTAATGGGTCCCCAGGTTACCTAACTTCCATCTGACATGGCTACAAATTAGAGGTTCCCATTGCTCTCTCCTCAGGTTTAATAATTTGCTGTAATGGCTCACAGATCGAAGGGAAGTACTTTACTTACTATTACCAGTTTATTTATGAAGAATAGAAAGAAGCAGCCAGATGAAGAGGTTATATAGGGTAAGGTCCCAAAGAGTCTGCATAGAGTTTGGGGGTATTTCATACTCCTGGCACTCCAGTGATGTGTTCACTGACATGGAAACTAATCAAATCTCATTGTTCAAGAGTTTTTATGGAATTTTAGCTCCAGTGGACCCTGTAATCCCACTTTCTAGAGGTTGAAGGGTAGGGCTGGAAGTTCCAAATCCCTCATCACCAGTCCCATCCTGAGGCTATCCAGTGACCCCACCCTAAACCACCTCATTAGCATGAACTCTGATTGGATCCAAGAGCTTGTTATGAATAACAAAGGACATTCTTATGCTGTAAATTCCAAGGATTTAGAAGCTCTGTGCCAAGAATTAGGGACAAAGACCAAATATCTTTCTTATTGTGCCACAATACCATATAACTTGACTGTGAACTGGGGAAAGAGGGAGCTCTGTCTTCTTGACAATACCCTTGTGGACTGTGGAGTGGAGCTTTGGTCACACAGGGTGTGTTCCTACCTAACATTTTCATGTAAGAACAGCTTCACAGAACTCTTGCCCTCATTCTGGAAGTGGAACTTCTGTGCAGTCCCCGCTTTGTTTTTGATGAGCATTTATAATAAATGTGATCTAGGTTTTGCCTTTACAAGCATGATTTCCCTTCACTTAACACATTCACATACTATACATTGTTTGCCTTACAATATTAGGGTATAATTTTTCCACAATTTGACTAGTGATGATATCTGTTGTATGTCCCAGAGATACTGTCTGCTAGACAGACCTTCTGACCAGAGGTCAGTTCTGGTGGTGTTTGAAAGCTGATTTTTGTGGGGAGCCCCCAGTTTAGGGTCCACATCCCAGTCCCACTTTATCATAGGCTGAAGTATCACAGCCAGTTTTAATATACTGTGGCATATTCTGAGAACCTCTTTGATTTCTGGAGGCCTAGAACTTTCTTGCTTACTGATGAACGCTATTCAGGGAAATTATCCCTTAGCTTAACCTAATTTTCCTGTTTGGTCCACTGCTTCCATTATTTTGCTTCTTACCGAAATAAAAACTGTTTTAGATTATTTAAAATCAACTAGAATTTGAAGGGTAGCCTTACTTGGGAAGGTTCCTAAGAGCTGACTGAAATCCTGTTCTAGTGAAGGTGAAAGATTTTTTTTTTCCTCATCCCTGATTTAAATATCTAAATAATAAAGATGGTGAGGTTAGAGTCTGTGAAAAAGAGTTGCTTCAATTAAATTTCCTAGTCTAAATTTCCTAGTCTTTTAAATGTGGGCAAAAACTGACTTTATCTCCCTCATACTACATAGAATATCTCTACATGATTAGCTGGACCCTTGGGGATATGCATTTTTAGGAACCAAACCTAGGAATTTTATCCTTTTTTTAAAAAAAAATTATTTTATTATTATTTTTTATTTTAAAATTCTTTATTTAAATTCATTGTAGTTAACATCACCCAGTTACCCCATCCCTACACCCACCTCCCCTCCAGCAATCCTCAGTTTGTTTCCTAGAGTTCAGCATCTCTTACAGTTTGCCTCTCTCTCTATTTTCATCTTATTTTTCCTTCCCTTTCCTTATGTTCAACTGTTTCGTTTCTTGAATTCCACATATGAGTGAAATCATATGGTATTTGTCTTTCTCTGACTGATTTATTTTGCTTAGCATAATACCCTTTAGTTCCATCCACATCATTGCAAATGGCAAGATTTCATTCTTTTTGATGTCTTTTTTTGAAGAAAAAAATCTCTGAATTCAAACTCCCTTTTGTGACAAGTCTGTAGTGTTCTATTCTGGGGTACTTTTTACTTTAAAAATGCTTAAAAATGTACTAGACTGCCTTATATATCACATTAGGGAGCTAATTGTATTATGATTGCAAGTTCAGTAGGCCAAACTTTTCCATAGTATTGCCTTTCCAAAGATGATAGAGAATATCAAATATTTTATAAAAATCCAAGAAAATCATGGCTTAATTTCTGTACCAACTTTTAACTAATATAAATCATTATCAAATTAAAATATTATGGGTACTTTTTTATTTTGCTTAAATTTGTTATTGTTTATATTTGTTCAGCTTATCTTGACTTTTCCCTCATGTTTTGAAATGTTACTGTTTTCTAGATTTTTATTTATTTTATTTATTATTTTATTTTTTTTTTTTTAAAGATTTTATTTATTTGAGAGAGAGAATGAGAGAGAGCATGAGAGGGGGGAGGGTCAGAGGGAGAAGCAGACTCCCTGCTGAGCAGGGAGCCCGATGTGGGACTCGATCCCAGGACTCCAGGATCATGACCTGAGCCGAAGGCAGTCGCTTAACCAACTGAGCCACCCAGGTGCCCCTGTTTTCTAGATTTTTAAAAAACGAGATATATAAATGTCTTTTTTAGACTAAACTTCAGTGGCTCTGTGAGGAACTGAAAGAGAGAGAAAACCGAGAAAAAAATCTGCGGCACCAGTTGATACTGTGCAGACAACAGCTGAGGAACATGACGGAAAACAAGGAATCTGAGCTCCAGTGTCTCTTTGAACAGATAGAAAGACAAGAGCAGCTTCTGGAAGAAATACACCAGGAGAAAAGAGGTGTGTTAGCTCTTTGTACTCTTATTTTTCTTTGTTTGTATTTATGGAATCCTAGGATTTGAAAGAAAAACCTATTTCTCTTGTCTCTACTTTGGATTATTTCTGAATCCCTCTCCTTTCCTGTCTCTCATCTCCCTATCTTTCTTCATTTCTGGGTCCAGAAGAGAAACTGTTTGCCCTGAGAGTTTTTCCTTCAGCTTGTGCATCTCTCCTGGGTAGATAGCACTGTGTCTGTTGCCATTTGCAAGTATTAATGTGTTCAGACGTTTGCGCTTCCCTGATAAAATGCTGAAGTTTATATTTTACTTCAGGAGAATATTCATTAATTTATTCAATAAATACTCTGTGCCTATTTTGTCTTGGGCACTATTAAAAGTGCTGAGGCTACATCATGAATAAAGCAAAAAAAAAAAAAAATCCTCTTATTTATCTTACATTGTATAGAGTGGAGTGACAGAAAATAAATATAATGCATAGGTAAATTGTTTAATATATTAGAAGATTATAAGCACAATTGTGCAAACAGTAGAGTAAGAGGAGTATGGGAGAGCAGGGGGCAAGGATTAATATGTTAAATATGTAGGCAGTACTTTAAAAGTTAGACAAGAACTTTGGAAAACTGCTTTTCTTTTTGGTTCTACTAGGGATACATCATGATGGGAAGAAGAAAAACAGCATTATGTATGGAAATCCTGTTTCTTATGTTGTGTTGGCCTTAGGTCTTTTCTATATTGGTGAACTTTATTAATTTAAGAACCAGAAAGAGGTTTAATATAGTGTCCCACTAAGAAAAACAAAACATCAACATATGATAGCTACCTAAAAATTTTTTTTGGTTTTTCATTTTAGTTATCAGGATTATTCCTTCTACAGGTACCAATTAAAAATTATTTTTGCTATATGCAGTGATTCTCAGTTGTTGTTTTTTTTTTTGGTATCAGGACCACTTTACATTTGTAACATTTTTGAGAACTCAAAGAGCTTTAATCAATGTATGTTATATGCATTAATATCTACCGTATTAAAAATTAAATCTGAGCATTTAAAAATATTCATTCCTTTAAAATAATAATTATAAACATATTACATTATTAACATAAAAATTAATGACCTTTAACTACTTTCAATACAAAAATATTGATGATGGCATTGTTTTGCACTTTTGTAAATCTCTTTCATTGCTGTCTTAAAAGAAGACAGCTGCATTTTTGTGTTTGCTTCTGTATTCTGTTGTTATATTCCATGTCTAAGCTATGGAAAAACTGAACTGTGTTTATGAGAACTTGAGTGTGAAAGAGGCAAGTAATATCTTCATATTATTAATAAGAGGTCTTGGATGATCCCCAAACCATCCATTGCAAACTGCTGCTATAGTGCAATTGAAAAATGTGCTAGTAGGAAAAGTCAGAGGATGCCAATATAGATAGATAGATAGATAATAGATAGATATAGATAGATATAAATATATTTATATATTTTTAAGGACAGTACAATAGAATCTAATTATGAACTTTATAGATTAAAACATTGTATGATCTCTGTACATGTTATAGACTATTTACAAACACTAGATTGCAACCTGGTTTTTCTTTTAGTAAATATTATCACCCAGTAAATTCTTTTTTTTTTGTATAAGGATTAATGCAATAGTATATTATAAATACCTATAACCCTTAGGGGGACAAATCCAAAAGGAAAGAATCAAATATTTGTGCACTGAAATAATTATGTTTAAATGCCCAGCTTTTTCATAAAAGCCTCAGAAGATAAGTTACAAAGGTTATAATTTCTCAAGGTGATTCTTTTATTTCTACTATGCAAATTTAATAAAAATTTATTGCTTATTTTGTATCCACAGAGCACTTGAATTCTTTTATGCATCTTAGAATCAGCTTGTCAGTTTTGTTTTGTTTTTTTAAAGACTGTACTAGTGTTTTGGGGCACCTGGGTCGCTCAGTCTTAAGAGTCTGCCTTCAGCGCAGGTCATGATCCCAGGCTCCTGGGATCGAGCCCTGCTTCGGGCTCCCTGCTCTGCGGGAAGCCTGCTTCTCCCTCTCCCTCTTCCCCTGCTTGTGTTCCCTCTCTCCCTGTCTCTCTCTCTCTCTCAAATAAATAAATAAATAATCTTTAAAAGAATCTACTAGTGTTTTAATAAGACTATTAAATGTAACATTTAAGAATGGGTATCTTGATATTGAATATTCCAATCCATGAACATGGTATATCTATACATTTATTTAGGTTTTTAACTTTTTTTCATGGATATTTTGTACTTTTCAGCAGACAGGCCTTAAACATTTTTTTCAGATTTATTCCTAATTTTTTCTGATTTATGGTGTTACATTAAATGATATTTTAAAAACTTGAATTTCTAACATTCTTTTCTAGTATATAGAAATATAATTGATTTTTTTGTGTATATTAACCTTATATTCTTTAACTGTGTTAAGCTCATTTATTAGTTGTAGTAGCTGTTTGTTTTTGTCATCATTGTTTTTGATTTCTTAGCACTTCGGGTTTTCTTTATACATAATCATTTCATCTACAAATAAAGACAGTTTTTGCTTCTCCTGGTGGGTTTTTTTCTTTTTTCTTTCTTTCTTTTTTTCTTTTTTTGTCTTAACTGGATGGGACCTCCAGTACATATTAAACTAACCTTATATTCCTGGGATCAACTCTACTTTGTCAAAATGTATTTTCCCATTTACATATGGCTGGATTTGATTTATTAATAGTTAAGATTTTTTGCATCTGTGTTCATGAGGAATATTGTTCTGTAGCTTCTTGTAATGTCTTTATCTGATTTGAATGTTAATATAACAATGACCTCTTAAAATAAGTTATGTTTCCCTTTTACTTTTGGAAACATTTATATAAAGTGTGTATTATTTCTTTTAAGAGCATGATAGAATTCATTAATGAAGCTTCCTGGGCCTGTAGTTTTTTGGGTAAGGCTTTAAATTTCAAACTCAAGGGGCGCCTGGGTGGCTCAGTCGTTAAGTGTCTGCCTTCGGCGCAGGTCATGGTCCCAGGGTCCTGGGATCGAGCCCCGCATCGGGCTCCCTGCCCAGCGGGAAGCCTGCTTCTCCCTCTCCCACTCCCCCTGCTTGTGTTCCTGCTCTCGCTGTGTCTCTCTGTCAAATAAATAAATAAAATCTTAAAAAAAACCCCTCAAATTCTTTAATAGCTATATGGCTCTTCAGAATTTCTCCTTTTTTTTAAAAAGATTTTATTTATTTGAGAGAGAGAAAGAGAGAGAGCACATGAGAGGGGGGAGGGTCAGAGGGAGAAGCAGACTCCCTGCTGAGCAGGGAGTCCGACGTGGGACTCGATCCCGGGACTCCAGGATCATGACCTGAGCCGAAGGCAGTCGCTTAACCAACTGAGCCACCCAGGCGCCCTGAATTTCTCCTTCTTCTTGAGTCAGTTTTATTAATTGTGCCTTTCAACATATTTGCTCATTTCATCTAAATTGTCAAATTTGTTGGCTTAAAATTTCTCATAATATCCCCTTTTAAATTCTTTTAATTTCTGTAAGATCTGTACTGATGCTTCCTATTATATTCCTAATATTGGTAATTTTCTTTTATCCTTTATAAGTCTTGTTGAGGGTTTTAATTCTATTAATATTTTCAAAGAAACAACCTTTGAATTTAATTGTTTTTCTATTTGTCTTTTTAATGTTGATCTCTACTTTTTAATTACCCTTCTTTTATTTACTTTGTGTATCATTTGCTTTTTTCTCTGGATTCTTAAGTCAGAAGCCTTATTTTAATAACTTTCTTAATATTGTCATTAAAGTTCTAAATTTCTATCTTAGCAATACTTGAAATGTATTCCACAAATGTTTCAGTGTCATGTTTTCTTTATCATTTAGTTTGAATGAGAAAATATTTCCCTTGTGATTTCTTCTTTGACCTGTGGGTATTTTAGAAGAATACTACTTAGTTTCCAATTATGTGGAGAGTTTTCTGCATATTTTATTACTGATTTCTAACTTAATACCCTGTGGTCATAGAATATACTCTCCATATTTTCGATCCTTTGAAATTTACCAGGACTTGTTTTATGGCCCCAAATGTGATCTGTCCTAGTGAATTTTCCATGTGTACTTAAAAGCAAGTTATGTTATGATTTTATTATGAAATATTTTATAAATATCAGTTATGTCAAATTCTTTCATAATGTTTTCTGTCCCTGGTGATTTCTGTATCCCTACTGATTTTGTCTACTTCTATCAATAACTGATAGAAGACGGTTACAATATCCAGCTATTTACTTTGATTGTGTACATATGTGTCATTTTTTTTTTTTTAGCTTTATATATTTTGAGGCTGTTATTAGATCTATTTTAGTTAGTATTGATTGTGTAAATGTGTCTACTAGGAGCCTATTGTAATAGTCTCAATAAAAGCAAAAGAAGATGGGTATGGGTAGTGGCAACAAATGCAAAAGGTATTATGGAGGAATTAGTGCAAGATGGGGCAGTGTAGGTGATAGAACACATATAGGAGAATCTAAGGTCTCAGTGGTTTTGCCACTGGGAGAAATAAGGAAGTTGGGAAGTAGGGGCTGATTTGATGGCAGAGAAAGAGGGATCCTATTTTTTACCTATTCCTTAAAGTCATAAATGAAAAAAAGTTTTTGTTAACAAAGAAATGATATGGTAGTCTCTTGCCTTATGTATGTAAGATGTATTAGGAGCGTCTGTGATTCAGAAATAGTGTGGACTTAATATGAATAATGAAGACTAAGCAAAGGCTGTTATAGTTGGAGACATATAAACATATTTATTAGGAGGTAGGGTGAAATAAATATGTTACTAGAAATACAAGCAACATATTCTGGTGAAAATGGGAGTATTGATTACTTGGGTAGAGGCCCATATGGGGAGGTTATTTGTAGGGCATGTCCTTTGATTTAGACCTTGAAGAATGTAACAGGATTTCTATAAGAGAGAAGAGGAAGAAAGATTCTGTGCAGGATTTATCTGCATAGTGATCTCTTCTTGGGTCCTTTAGCATTTGTTTACAATGGTATATATATAGGAGAGGTGACAGGCAGCAAGACTGATGGTTAAATTTATATATTTCTGAAACATCAAAATGAATTGTTGTAGAAATTTGTATTTGATTCCTTTCACCATCTTAGAAACTTACCTGTTAGAACAAGGTTAACTTATTTATAAGAGAAATATGACAAAGAAACTTTCTATTCATTGCAGTTGCCATTCTCTGCATTAATATAGTTTGATTTAATGTCATAATAACTAACATGTGCCATGTTAACTGAAACCCATGTACAAGCAGTTTATCAGTGAGTGCTGCCAGATTTGTTTATCTGAATTGTCTATGCTTCCTGGGCTATTCTAGGCATGTAGATTTGGCCTGGAGTGTTCAAAAAGGAGAGGGACTCTAATGAGAAGTTAATGTAATGGCCCTCTTAGAATTTCAGTAATTATTGACTTAGGAATTCATCATTGTTATGAATGGTAACAAAGACCAGAGTAAAGAGATGTAAACTGCAGCTGGGAGTTGTTAGGTATATTTTCACTTGTGTAGGTAGTCATTTTTAATAATTTCTTAATAAACCAACTGCTGTCTACCTTCTTAATATTCTGATAAGCCACTGCTCCTGTATGTGCCAGTATTTCTCTGTAAAAATACTTTGAAATTATGCTAAAAACTAACATTTATGTGGAAGTTGAAAGGATTCCCTTTTTCAAAGAGCTTCAGAAGGAGGGGCATTTGTATAGGATGATTTAAATTCATTCTTGCTATATGAAATGCTAATGATGATGAACAAATATAGCAGGTAATTTTCTTAACATAATTTTCCTTAAACTGAAATTACAAAGCTTTAGTTAAACAAGGGACCTGTCTTACTTTCCAGGCACTCTCTGGTTGTGACTGTGACTATTTAGTGTACATAATTTTTCTTCTTGGAGTAATTAGAAATTGACATGGCCTCTGAAATTCTTTTCCCTTAAAGATGAAATTTGATTTTCTTATCCAGTTTCTAGTTTTGAGTAGTTGTTATATTCATTTGTCTTTGTTGGATTAGGTGGGATCTTCCCCAAGATCCCTACTTCCCTACTACCCTGATACTATGATAGGTACAATGCCTAGAAAGGTAGTTAATTCTCAGCAGCATGCACTCTAGATTCAGGCTTCCCTAATTTGTCTCTTCCTGTCATATATCACTTATTGGGAATGTACATGCAAGGATGAAATAGGCCATTGTCAAGGCCTCTTTGTTAGGGAGTTACTTTCTGAATAAAAGGGAAAATACTAAAAGAATGTGGAAGAAGGGAAGTAGTTTTTCAGCCACTTCAGAAGGTAATATTTTTTGCAGCGGAAGAGTAATTGCTCAGATTGTTTTTTTTGGGGGGGGTGGGCGGGTAGGAACTATGCCTTAGCCAAGAAGTAGGCAGTAGAGAAAAGGTGCATCAAAAACAAAAACAAACAAACCAACAAAAAACCCCACAAAAAACCCCCCAGAAAAGCAAAAAACAATGTACTCTATGTAACCAGAATAAGCTCTGCATAAACAAAAGGCAAATCAGCAAATGTTTGGCAGAAGTAAGTAATTTAATCAGAGTGGTTTACATTTTGTTTATGACACTCTGGGATTAGGTAACAATATTTGTCTTTCCTAATATTTCAGTTATCTATAACATTTTACAGTAGAAATATTTAAACCATTTATGTTTTTTATTCATTTCGTGACAATATTTTCTAAGAGCCTTCTGATTCATTTAGGGGTGCTATAACATTGTGAGTAGTAATTCTAGCCCCATTTTGTACTATGATTTGATTAGCTCTCTAGTATAACATCTGAAAAAAATTTAAAAATACCTGAATACCAAAAAAGTAAACAGTATTAAAACTATGTGTATTTCTAAAATAGTTTCAGTCCTTAATAGTAAAATGACTATAGCTTTTAGATTATAATTTCCTATTTGCTATTGATGATAAACAAGCTTAAGCATGGTTATAAATGTTGAGTAGAAGGATCCAAGAATGGGAGAGGTTGAACAGGTAAAAGAAGGGTTAATTGGTATTGCAGGATCCCAGAAGGTATGAGAATGGATGGGGTCAAAAGTAACAGTGGAAAAATGAATCTTGGAAAGAATAAGGAAAAGAGTTTTGCTTTTCCTCCTTACTTTTTTAGCTCTTTGAATACACTACTATTTTTGGCAGTTTCACTTATCACAATAATTTATGTAGTGATTTCTTTATTTTGACTGTTCCTTAACATCTGTGATGGCTTTAGTTGATCTTTGCCTTTTCTATGCTCAATACCTGCTTAGAGAAAAGGACGGAAGGAATGAGAGGTAGCTACTGGGTTTGCCATGTAAGTCTGAGAGACCTGTTTTTTGTTGTTGTTGTTTTGTTTTTTTTTTACTTATTTCCTAGCCTTCCGTGTGGCTAGGTGTGGCCATGTGACTCAGTTTCCCCCAATGAAATGTAAGCAAAGTGATGTTTGCAACTTATATAATTTTTTTAATTTATTTTTATTTTTTAAATTTTATTATGTTAGTCACCATACAATACATCATTAGTTTTTGATGTAGTGATCCACGATCCATTGTTTTCATATAACACCCAGTGCTCCGTGCAGTACGTGCCCTCCTTAATACCCATCACCGGGCTAACCAATCCCCCCTCCCCCCTCCCCTCTAAAACCCTGTTTGTTTCTCAGGTCCATAGTCTGTCATGGTTCATCTTTCCCTCCGATTCCCCCCCGCCGACTTCATTTTTCCCTTCCTTCTCCTAATGTCCTCCATGCTATTCCTTATGTTCCACAAATAAGTGAAACCATATGATAATTGACTTTTTCTGCTTGACTTATTTCACTTAGCATAATCTCCTCCAGCCCCATCCATGTTGATGTAAAAGTTGGGTATTCATCTTTTCTGATGGCTGAGTAATATTCCATTGTATATATGGACCACATCTTCTTTATCCATTCATCTGTTGAAGGGCATCTCAGCTCTTTCCACAGTTTGGCTATTGCGGCCATTGCTGCTATGAACATTGCGGTGCATATGATCCTTCTTTTCACTACATCTGTGTCTTTGGGGTAAATACCCAGGAGTGCAATTGCTGGGTCATGGGGTAGCTCTATTTTTAAATTTTTGAGGAACCTCCACACTGTTTTCCAAAGTGGCTGTACCAACTTGCATTCCCACCAACAGTGGAAGAGGGTTCCCCTTTGTCCACAACCCTGAGAAACCTGTTTTAGTAGAAGTCTTGTGCATTTTAAGACAGACTGTAGAGTGTTTCTCATGACTATATTTTTTGCAAGATGCTTCCAAAGGTTAACACTTGTTATGTGAAGGATATCCAAGGCATAGAGCCAGCTTAGTGATGAAGCTTGTATACTATACCCTCATTATTCTGGCTGTATAGAATGTCTCTGAGGATGAGCATTTTTACTATGTAATAGAGATATGACTCAGTTTTTTCTCAGTTTTCTAAAATTGCTCTGTTGTTCAAGGCACTGATAAAAAACATTGCATTTTCATAGGTTCTCATTTACCTGGTTTGACTCTATGCTTGGTGCTCTCAACTTTTAAAAAGCTTTTCCTTTGGTTTCACTATTCCTAGAGTTCTGAGAAAGTCCTTTCAGCTGATTTCTCTGTTTTTCCTCGCTCTTCATCTGAATCTCTGTACCAATTCTGCAGTTGGTAGATGGCTGAACAGAGGATAATTTCTTAGAATTCATTTGTGGGACAGAAATAAGGGAGGGACTTGTAGACTAAGGCATCTTTCCTATACTAGATATGGGGTTGCATGGTTTATATTTTGTGTATGACATTTTTTTATTTATTGGTTTAGTTTTCCCCCCCACTCACACATTCATCTATTACTTAGTCCCACATCAAGCCATTTTTTTTTTTGTCTATATGAAAGAGTATTTGACAATCATAGCATTTATATAAATACTAGTCATTGTTGTCTAACAACAAGAGAACCATTTTTTTTTCCTATTTCACACTGAAGTGTAATTAAATTAATTTAGGGGATGACCTCTAAGTATAATATAATTTATTTATTTGGATTTTGGTTAATTTTTAAAAATCTGTTTAGGACCTTGTTTTACATTGTCACCAGTTCAGAAGTTCAGTGATGTTGATTATTAGAGATAATGAAATACTATTTTGATTGATAGATTGAGGAAATTATTTAAACTCATTAAACTGTCATTTTTGTTTGATATGAAATTATACATCTCTCTTTTATTTTTGGGTTTTCTTCATAATTACTTTCAAAAACCAGTTGAGAAATAGTTTTTTTAAAAAAACAATTATGTCCACTATTTGAGTCAAACTAGAATTTTGTTTTAATCTCCATCTGTGTTTTTGCTTATTTATGTTTCATTATGATAATTTTATTTCTTTTTTAAAATAATTTTATTTCTTTTATGTTTTATGTTATGATTTGAAATCTAGGTAGGTCAACGGGGATTCACATTGTTTGTTGAATGTTTCTAGGACCAGAATTACATACATTAATGATATGCTGGAGCTCCTGATCCACAGATCTGTGCAGGTATCAACTTCAACTGAATATGAAATCAACATTCACATTGTTAGTAAATTGGCAACAGAAAGTTTGGCTAATTATTTTTTAGTTAGCTATAAATATCTCTGCCCACCTGCCCCTTTATGTAATGAGCCTAAAGCTTATGCTCTTATTGGCTAAACTTAATTTTAGAGACAAACATTTTCAGTATCTCCAGTAATATGCTTAGTTGGTAATAGTTAAGTATTGACTGGATGGAGAGTTCAGATATTTAAAATTTACATTTTTCCCCTTCTAAATTATTGGATGTGTGTGTGTGTATTCTGGACTATATATTGGAAAATCCACAAATGTTAAATATATGATATGAATGAGTTCTTAGGTTTTCTTGTTTCATCCTCTGATAGATTATCTACATTATTTTCTGCTGTTTAATAGTACAACAAAGGTGGTCTACTTGAGTTTGAATCATGAGCATACTCAGGGAGAAGAGTAAGATAGAAGTACATGTGCTAAAATAGATTTGAATGAGTTCTTAAGTCAGTAAATAGCTTTATTAAATTCAAAGCATATCCTTACTGTGTTTGAGTTCTTTTAAGCATTATATCTTTTAAGTGTTATATCTTTTCTGTTTTGTTGCATACATAATAGTTACCAATTGTGGCAGAAAGAATAATAAAAACCCACCTTCTCAAAAATGTCCACGTCCTAGTTCCCAGAACCCATTAATATCTTACATTCCATAGCAAAAGAGATTTTGTGGTTGTGGTTAAATTAAGGGTTTTGAGAAAGGGAGATTATCCTGGATTATCTGTTTGGGCCCAGTGTAATCATAAGAGTTCCTGAAAGTGAAAGACGAAGCAGAAAAGGAAGTCAGAGTGATTCAGTGTTAGAAAGACTCAATTTACTGTTGATGGCCTTAAAGATGAAGGAGGAGGGCCATAAGCCAAGGAATATGGATGGCCTCTAAGAAGCTGGAAAAGGCAAGGAGAAGGATTCTTCCTTGGAATCTCTACAAAGGAATGCACCTCTGCTGACATGATTTTAGCCCAGTGCGATCCATATCAGACTTCTAATCTACATAATGAATTTGCATTGTTTTAAGGCACTAAATTTATGGTAATTGGTTAGCAGGATACATGATAAACTAATACACCAATAAAATCATGAAATTAGAGATTTATGATAGTTTTTCTGACACTTTATTCACGGCCTATTAAGTAATTCTCAAGCCTGCTTGAACCTCTTTGGGTACATGTGTCCATCTTTGGATGTTTGTCAGAAAGTTAGGAATATACATATATTACTTTCAGTCTACTAAAATTAATTTTGAAATGCACTGAGGCAGTTCTTAAAATGTGTGAAATGTGGTATTTTCAAAATGAATATAATTTCCTTATACCTGTCTATACATATTTGGTCCTCTTCACTTAAATATAGCAAGAAAATTCAAAGAAATTACATTGGGTCGTGAATGAACATGAAATATAGATACTTACTGGCTTTGGCTGCTGGGAGGCCTTTGTTCATTATCATAGCCCTTCCCACCTTTACATTTTATTGTTCTTCCACTTTGGCTTAAAGTATAGTATTAACATGTACATAGAAGGAAATTAAAAAATAAAATCACAAGACAAAAATACGGAGCAGAGAAACAGTGTCCCTGGCACCTGAAGGGAGTTATTGTAGTTTATCACTTCATTTACTTCTGAGTTTTCTGACATCTAAGAGGGATACTTGTTGGGTCACATGGTTCTTATCATCCTAGTTAAAGGGGGCACGGAAACTCCTATGAGAAACAAACATTCTGGAAACTGAATTCAAGGGGAATATATTATATTCATCTTTCTATAAGCAATGTAACAATGTCTCCAGTTATTGTTTAGATAGTAATAAGAGCTAACGTGCATTGCTGTGTGTCAGATATTAAGTGCTATAGCTATAAACAATTTATTATTTTGTTAATCCCCAAGTAGGTCTTATCATTCAGATTTCAAAAGATAACGATTGGGGGTTTATTTCTTTGTAGAAATTCTTGAAAATGACTAGGGACACGTTATGACTTTTGTAGTCCCCAGGCATCTAACCTTCAGGCCCCTTCCTCCATGAAATAATGAAATTTTTGGTTATGGTGATATGAAGATGAATATAATCCAGGCTGGATTTATTATTATATATTAATTATTTTATTCATTTTTTTCTTCTAGCTTTATAATAAAATGAATCCATTTTCATTGGCCAGAGACACTGTGCTTACTGTGCCTAGTGGAGAAGTTGGCCTCAGATAGAAGAATACAGGCTGTGCTATAATATCATATGGAGGATCTGACTTTATAGAGTAGGGGATGAGGACAGGATTTCCTTAGAACGTGACACATATGGGGATCCTAAGTCTGAGTAGGCATTAGTCAGGTCCAGACGGTTGGCAATGTTGTCCCAGCAGAGGGAACAGTGTTTGTGAAGGGCTGAAGGGGGAAGGAACTTGGCTGGAGCATATTGACATAAGGAGATTGAATGCAAGCACAAAGATTTTAACTGACCTAATGCTTTACAGATAGTAGACTTAATGAAATTACCTCTGTGCCTACAGTGGACTCAGTGTTCAGATGACTGGTATATTTTGGGTAGATAAAACTTTAATTTATCCTTGAATTCTTGACTAAGATTTGAATTTTGATTATTCTTTATTGTGGAGTTAGTTGGGATCCAGAATGCTTTAGATACCAGATATGGTTGCAGAGAATAAACATATGCATGTCATGATATTTAAAATGGAAATATTGTTAAATAGAGGCTGCCAACATATTGTATATAAAGCCTGTATTGCCTTATGGTTATGAAATTTGAAACTCCAAGGAAAATTTTCTTATTTTATTAATTTGAAAGATTTCCTGAGAGCATTTAAAACCTATTCTGACACTTATGATTTGAAAGAAAGATTACTTTCTCCCATTTACTTGTCCTCTGCAACTAGTGACTTTACATAGTTTTCCTTGGTTGTGTCTTGTGAATCTACTCCTCCTTCCACTTAGATGACCTCTATCTTACTTAGTTCTGTATTACTTCATCTTCAAGGATTGCAGAAGCTTCTTATTTGCAAGATCTTCTTAACCTTTAGTCTGTTTCACTGGTCTTTACCTATGAGACTGACAGAGCTCCCAAGACAGATGACTTTCCCAAGCAGACACACTCCAGTGGATGTGTTCAAGTTCACACCATTCCCTGGGCCCAAGCCATCCTTCATCCATTTCTCTAATAAAGCATTTGGTAAGGATGATATCTTTTATAAATAACCTTGAAATTGCTCAGAGTAATACAAAAAAGTAAATCATTCTCAAACTTTGGTTTTGTATTTTTATAATAAATTACTTGCAACACACCCCGCAATTGACCTCCATTCAGTAGCGTTTCATTGGAGAACACACACACATGTGTGTGCACATACAACTGCTGTTCTAATCAGTTCTGCCTAATGAATCTTCATTAAACACAGCTTTGAGCATGAGATCCTCAGCTCAGAAACCTTCAGTGGCTTTCTCACTGCTGAACAAATAAAAGTTCAAACTCCTTTAGGAGTCTACCATTTTCCCCTCTTTCTAAAACTCTACCCTTGTTATTAACCCTTGCTAGCAGACATTTTTCCTTTTACCACCCCATTACTATTAAAACTTTTGGATACAATTACATGACATTTTACATTTATAGCTTTTTATTCTGGGTATCTACATGTGTATTTCTTTATATTAATTTTTAATCTCATTTATAGACCCTTGTCTTCCCATTGCATCTTGTACCAGTTTTTATATTTAAACAGGAAATAAACATAATTATTGGATGTTTGGGTAGGTGTGCAGATGGATGGATGGATGAATGGATGGACAGATAAATGGATAGCACAGATCTAGCTTCCTACCTCTTTATCCCATTTATTATGGTATGTCATCAGAAATCATACTCCCAACAATATATACTCTAGATACTTAGGTCTGTTTTACCAATCAAAAAGGAAACAAACATCAATATTGATTTATTCTTACTTCTGCTTCAGGACACAGGAATAAACACGAGGTATTAGACAACAACTCAGAATTACCCCCAAACTATGCTGATGATGTCCTTTATTAGCTTAGCTGTCTTCACTAAATCTTTTGAAACTAGGATAATTGGCAGTAAGAGAATCCTCCTCCTATTTCCCTGATAGTATTTGGAAAGACTTTGACATACATGTTCTCCTTTCTAGATTTGATGACAATTCATCACATCAGCAGTGAGAGATTCCAGATATGATTTCCTATTGAGACTATTGAACTTATACTCTAGTATTTAAAATTCACTTCTTAATGATGTCACGCTTTGAAAAGATTCCTCTTCACAGTTCCTTTCCTGCAGGTGATGTTAAATCTTTATGTTCAACTATTCACTCTCAGCGTCTTTGAGATGTCCTTTAGGGGGATGAAGGAAGCGATTTCTTGAGGGCTTGCTGTATTCAGGTTTTTATATGTATTTTCTCATTTAACCCTTAAAACAACCTTGTGCAATTATGAATCCCATTTTACAGTCAGGCAGCTGAGTCTGGGATGCGAGGAAGGGTAGGTTTTCTTCTCACAAGGTGGGACAGTGAATTATAGATGGGAGAGATCTTTGTGAAACTCCATCATATGTTTCTACTGTCATATCACATATCAGAATGAACCAGTGCTACTCAGTCAAGCTCAGTAGGCCTTGCAAATTGGAAAGAACCCATCCTTCCCCACTCTGATGGGCTCTTTTCTCTAAAGTTGTAAAGAGATCAAGTTTTTGTTAAGAATATTAGAAATAAAGTTGCCCTGTCAAAACCTCCACTCTTTTTGGCTACTAGTTTAGTTGTTAATTAATGAAACTAATTCTAATATTATGGTATAGGACCTTTCTCTCCCATAACCAAGAAACTAATATCAAACCTTTTCTTATGTGTGCTGCTACCATGAATGTGATATCTATTTCCTAATCAGTTACCCAAGACCACATCTTTCTGTTGTGGTTTTAAAATTCAGAGTGATTAAAGGGCACGATAGTTTTCAAAGCAACCAGTGAGTTTTCATCTCTATGTAGCTTGAGCTCCATGGAACAAGTGTTTACAAGAACTCCTCTGACTTCTGCTTTTGTGGTCATGAGAAATTTAGCTCTCTTCAAAGCTTTCAGATTTCACTGGAGTCAGGACAGGTGGATATCCAATTTGTGATCTACGGTTTCTTCCCCCCCCCCCCCCCCCCTTAACACAGTCCTATCTGCCACAAGAACCTCAGCTGCATCTGGCAGTGTTTTAGCAATTACCCTCAGGTTCACAGCTCTCTCTACCTTCTTCTGTTCTGAATGGAGAATGACTCAACATAGTTTAACAAAGAAGCACTTTCATCTTGAGAAAAGAGATGTAAACTGCAGCTGGAAGGATTTAGCTAAGATGTAAGAATACGTTGAAACTAGGAGGTTCCTAGAACTAAAATATCTATGGCAGTTGGAAGGAGTCCTGTCTTCAAAGATCTTCAGAGGGAGAGACATCTGTGTAGTATGACTTAGTTGCAATGAAGTGCTAGTGATTATGAACAAATATAGGAGTTAATTTTCTTATTCCTCTTGAACCGAAATTGTGAACTCTCGTTTAAATAAGGACCGCTCTTGCTTTCCAGGCACTTTGTGGCTCTGGTTATTTAATATGAACACTCTGCAGAGGTATGTATCTAAGTAACACGGTCTCTTGTTCCTCCATATCAGTGAAGTCTCCGATGGGTTTTCTTCAGTATTTGTATCTTTGTTCATGGTGAGGTCAGAAAGTTTTTTAGGACAGTACAGGGAAGAGAAAATGGCTGCTATGTGTAATACAACTTTGCAGGTACTCTCTATACACATAAATTCTTATAACAATTTATTAAATATGTTAATTAGAATGGGGTTCATGAAGGGAAAAGAGGGAAATGCAATTTCAGTGAAGTGCCTGATTTCCAAACATTCTTCATGTAAAAGTTGTTCTGAAAAAATAAACTGTTAAAAGAGGGAAAATATAACTAGTTAATATTTGGTTACATTATTTAGAAATCAAGGTAAAAACTCTGGCCTACTGTATTTATATACTCTTCTACAGTGTTCATATCTGCATGTATGTTTATTCTAATTTTCTATTTCAATCTAAGAATTATCACTTTTTTTCCCCTTCTTTTAATCCAGGAAGAGAAAAAATCTAATCAACTATTAAGAAAGAATAAAAAGGATTTGATTTAAATACCTTAAAAATAAGAGTTAATAAGAATTTGAAATGTCTTCCTGCCCTTTGGGTTTGATTTCAGTTCTAATGCTTTTTACAAAGTTCCAATAGACATGTGGACCTGTACTCTTTTTTCCTCTTTTTTTTTTTGAATCTGTGGAAGAAACATTTGAAATGTACTTTCTGGCAGAGGGTTACTTTAGGATTTGTTCTCTCTGCCTTTGTGTCGCTGGCTCAGACATCTGCAAGGAGCTGACATGGACATCTGTATTTCCTCCCGAGGCTTCAGCACGCAAAGCTTTTTTATTGATTGATTTTTTTTTTTACTTTACTGTAAATTGATCTTTATTCCATGTTAAAGTGATATACCCTACTATTTAAGTTCTTTACAAACATCCCGCACCCCCACATCACATTATAACCTTATTTTTGTGTAAGTCTTGCTGGAAGGTCAGTATTAGACAAGACTTAAATGTTGTTGGGTCTCAGCTGTACAGCGCCATGTAAACCAATCTGCACTCTGTCATGATGGTATTGTAGTGGTCCTTCAGTCTCCACGCCTCCATAATCACGTCCAGGTGATGAAGCATCTTACTAGTTTTCCACAGTTCTAGCTCCTAGAACCTCCATCTAAATTTCTAGTTTATTTTTCATTTGCAATTTTTTTTTTCTTGTAGTCTTTCTTCAGATTAGTTTACCTCCCGGAGCACCTTGAAAGGTCTCCCTCCTTTTACATTTCTGGTTCTCAAATATTTTACTCACCTTTTCAGTATCTCAATTCCAAAGTCCATTTTGTAAGAAATTGAGATTTAGTCACTAACTATGCTTACTTTTTTTTTTTTTTTAACGCCTTCTCTTTGAAATATCCATTTATTCTTATTATTACCTGGGTAGAAGTATTAAATGAGATCCATTGCTATATAATGCACATTTGGCTGTATAGTTTATATTTTTCTCCTTCAGTTCAATTCATGCTAATGAAAGTACTTGTCTTGCTCAGGCAGGCTATAAGAAAGGCCAAAAATGCCTCATTTTCAGTGACTGCCTTTTAGTGTCTTTGGAGTATGTGGTGTTCCATTGTGTTCCATATGTGACAGAGACATACTCTTTACTTTAACACAATTTAAAATTCTAATTCAGATAAGTATTTACACAAACATTTATATAGAAAGCTGTGAAAAGGATTATATAGTTGTGGGTGTATGTTCTACAGAAGGGAGAAGTTGTTGATGGAGTGACTCTGGTTGGTTCTAAAGTTGTTTTTTTTTTTTTTCCATGTAGGTTTGTTGCTTCCAAGGAAATAGCCACTGAAGGGATGACTCTTTCTGTCTTCTCTGACTGTGAAATGCTATAAATGCCCTGAGGAGATATAAACTGTAGATTACTGTAACATTCATAAAGAGAAGTTTGTCTTTGTGATTTCTGTTACTAGGAAGTTTCCCTGCTAGTCAGATGTTATTAGTACCCGTTTCTTGGCTAAATCAGACATATCATAGCTGTTATGGTAGTAGAGAAGGAGAGGTCTGTTGGCTTCTTTGTCACAAGTAAGGAAAGAAGCACCTATGCTTTGGAGGATTTGGAGATTGGGAAGGAAAAGGGGAGACGTGCCAATTACCTACAAAAAGGATCTTACAGGGTTTTTATTTTTATGCATAGTACCTTATACTACTTCTTCCCTTTTCTTATTCCTGGTGAAGGAACAGAGTAAGTAAATGATTAGAGCATTTATTGCGGGATAGTTGTTTTGGGGGGATAATTGTTTTTTAGATCTCATCTCCCTCATTTGTAATTTTTGAAGATCTGTAAATGTAGCTGAAAAATACCAATGTCTGATTATTCCATGTAAGTTAATTAATTGGAATTAATACCATTTAAGATTTCCATTTTTTTAAATGATGCATATTTTTTCCAAAAGGAGGTTTTCCTCTTAGATTTTGATTTTGATTGTGAATTACAATATCTTCTGATCAATATGAACTTTCTCTTATACAAAATTCCAGCATATTGGGGCACCTGGGTAGCTCAGTCCATTAAACGTCTGCCTTTGGCTCAGGTCATAATCCCAGGGTACTGGGATTGAGCCCTGTGTTGGGCTCCCTGCTCAGCTGGGAGCCTGCTTCTCCCTTTCCCTGGGCCCCTCCACTCCCCTCCCCCTTCTTCGTGCATGCACGCTTTCTCTCTCTCTCAAATAAATAAGTAAATTTTTTTTTTAAATTCCAGCATGTTATAATTCTTGGATTTATAGAAATTTTCCTCCTTGTATATTCAGTTTTTGTCAATTGTGGGTCATTCCTCTTGGGGATAATTTGAATAAGAGGGAACTTGTGTTCTGGAATAGATAATAGAAATAAAGGAACAAATTTTCTGCAGTAAAAGGCCTTGGGAAAATAAGAATGAGATAGAGCATACCTGAACTTAAGAATTGAATTTCAGTGGTTGATAGGAAAAAAAAAAAAAGAACAAATAAACAAAACACCTTTGGTGTCCAGGAGAGGCAGTTGGAGATAGAACTTAATAATAGGCAGCTTAGTTTTTCTTGTTCTTCATAGCCACATATAGTAAATATTTGTTGAGTGAAGTAATAGGTGAATGAACAATGGAGCAAACAATTAGGGTATGTAGTCTAGAGTAAATAATCAGAATGTATTAATTGCATGGGGACCAAAAAAAGAATTAAGCCTCTCATTAGATCTTTTTCTAACAGAAAGGATTGAAACAAACTTACAGGCATTTTATTGAAATTTCAGGAGTGTCTGTCTGATGACATATATAAATCAGTAGTAAGGGGCACCTGGGTGGCTCAGTTGGTTGAGCGGCTGCCTTCGGCTCAGGTCATGATCCCAGGGTCCTGGGATCGAGTCCCGCATCGGGCTTCCTGCTCAGCAGAGAGCCTGCTTCTCGGTCTCCCTCTGCCTCTCTCCTCTGCTTGTGCTCTCCTGCTCTCTCTCTGTCAAAGAAATAAATCAAAATCTTAAAAAAAAAAAAATCAGTAGTAAGTTCTCACTGTTCTCAAACCTAAAAGTGTATATTGTTTCATATCTTTTTATTATGCATCTTTATTGTTAATGTGAAAATAAAATAATTTTAAAGACTTTTATAGGGTAATTCCAGACTTTTAACTTTTCTTTTTTCATAATCTTGAATTTCACAAATAAAAATTTGTCTTCTCTAGGTTTGTTTTGAGAACTTACCAGTGGTTAGAGTTGATGATAAATTAATTTACTTAAAATTATTCCAAATTGGGTGTTTTTATAATATATGTATGTTAGTAAATTATTAAGTATTATTTTTTAAATGATGAACTGCTTGAGGACCAAGATAATTTTTATTTGATGTCATGTCTTTTATCACATAACACACAACAAATGTTGGGTGGATGGATGAATGACTGGTCATCTTTGCAAAGGTAGAAGTTGACTACAGGTCCAGTAGTACCAAATAAACAAAAGTGTTACTAAGTAGTACCCTCTTGAATTATAATCACATGGTTCCTGAGACTTAGAGGTTATGAGAAGATATAGCCAATTACTTGATATCCACAACACACTGCAGAACCAGTCACAGTACTGTTTCTATAAAACTTTCTTGCCCTGTTAGGGTCCTCAATTATTAAGTGAAGATAACTCTTTCTGTTTTAGGCTTTGCTTCTATAAGCCATCTTCAACCTTCCTGGGTTCTGTGTTATGATGGATGATTATGTTCCATTCTTTGTAAGATACTATTTGGTAAAACTTCCCAGAACACTGTAAGATTTCAGCAATAGCTTCTAGTTAGCTCTTCATCTGTTCTCAAGTGACCTGGCAATCTTGCCCTTCTCTCTGAAGTGGGCTTTGTATGGTCTCCCATTGCCTCAGCCAATTAAGACCTTAAAATTAGGCTTTGAGGAACCGTGCTCATGCTTCCAGACACATAATAGCACCACTTTTCATTGAAGGAGATGAGAAGTGTTTAAGTTTGGCCAATGAACAAAGCGAGGATAAAAACAAGTGCTAAAATCACAATTAGCCCTGAATATTTTAATGAAATAAGGGTATCAGTTTTTGGACACTATTCCACCATTATGCTAGATTTCCCTCCATAATTTATGGTTCAAAGTTTTGTGGTTCTTATAGAGATAATTATGTAGTAAGGCATTTTGAAAAGGGTACTACACCCTTATTTTTGAGGCAAATAGCTTTGCTACCCTAGATTTAAGCCTGGATTAAAACATTCCTGTTGCTTCAAGCCTGAATAAGATTCTAGAATGTAAGTTCTTCAAAGGATCTTTCTTTGATTTGGGTGGGAGAGATGAGCATACTTGATATTGAGCTATGACATTTTTTATAGATTTCATATATATGTTATTTTCAGATAATGAATGTTTTAATTTCTAATTATGGTAGTTTAACTCATTTTTCCTTTAAAGATTCTGGCATTTTGTATTGAGTAGTTACTATCTTTTTTGCTTACTGTATCATTCTAGATTGGCAGTATCCTTTCTAATGGTTAAAAGGAATAGTGATTGCTCCGTTGACAAGTGAGAGGTTTCTCTCTCTCTCTCTCTCTCTCTCCTCCTCTCTCTCTACTTATTTTCCAGTTGGGAGTCTGATAAGAATGGCAAGGTTGGTGTTCCTGTTTCAGTAACAAAAGTATTTGTAAATGGTAAAAATTTTTTTAAAAGAAGTTACTTGCTCATATATGGAAATTTTGTTTTATAGCTATTAAATGCTTCAAGTAACTTATTTTTTTTTCTTAGACTGGGAATGGCAAAATATGTTATTTTAGACACACACCATATCTGTAAGTATATATGTTATGTTTATGTGTGTATGTGTATTTATATTTATATACCAAAGAACAGAGGAGGTTTTGTGTAATTTTATGTTGAGTGCACTCTTAGAATGGAGTCTCTGAGTGTTCAGGAACCAGCCTCAGAACATAATTGCCATGTCTGTGTTGTGTTTTGCCCTTGTGATCATGTCTACAGCGTGTCATGACACTGCATGTTTCTCAGTAGGGGCACTAGGAATATTTTGAACTGGACAGTTCTTTGTGGTCCAGGATGCTCTCACACATTGAAAGGCATCTGATTATCCTGGTCTCCAAACCCTAAATACCAGTAGCACTATCTATTCTCTGAAAGAAGAAAAATGCTCTCCCCTTCCCCAAATTCTTTTAGAGAACTATTAGATTCTTTTCTCACAACACCCAAAATGTTTTATTGCATTTACTTATTTTCTTATTTATATCCTTGCACAAACCTATGAACCACATAAGAACATAGACCTTATCTTAAATATATTGGTGTTCCATGACCTATCACAGCGTATAACCCATAAGCATTTCATTTAATACATGTTTATTAGATAACCTGTAATACTAACTTTAAAATTTACCTAATTACTTAAACTTAGCATTTCCTTCAAACAATTATTGAGCCATGTTGTGAAATTAACCAGAGATATCATATCAAGAGCTTTATTTATCTGTTTAATTATCCATCTATTTGTTTATATCTTAACTTACGTAACAGAGTTATACAGAGCTGTTAGTTGAAAAATGTACTTCATTATACAGCAGTGCTGTCCAAAAGAAATGAGACACAAATATGAGCTACATATGTAATTTAAAATTATCTTATAACCACATTGAGAAAGGTAAAAAGAAAATGTGAAGTTAATTTTAATCATGTGTTTTATATAACCCATCATATTTTAAATATGGTCATTTCAGCATGTAATCAATATGAAAAATCGCTGAGCTTTTTTTCATATGGAACTTTTGAAGTCTGGCAGCTATTTTACCCATATTGCTCATCTCAGTTCCAGCCATCTGCATTTCATACACTTAGTAGCATATGTGTGGCTCATGGCTAGTGTATTAGACAGCACAGCCCTAGAAGACCCTCTGTATTGTCTATTATTTCATTTCATCATTCCTGCAATGAGACATTTATCTGTAGTAGGATTGCCAGGATTGTTGTGGACTCTTTAGGAAGCAGAAGATGGTAACTTTATTATAAAGAGGAGCTTATATACTCTAATATTATATTTATGAAACAAATATTTACTTTAGATCTAAAAAATGATTTAAGGCATCTTACGATAAATAGTATAGCCACAATACCAAACTATCAGAAGGGAAATTAAAGATATGTAGAAATGATTTGAATAGGCTAGATTCTTTGACTTTTTCAATTTTCTCTACTTCTATTTAAAAGCAGATGGTAGAGAATAGCAGTTATTTTTGCAGCTGAGTAGTAAAGGGCACTTTAACAAATTAGAAGGAAGGACACTTTAGGATTTATTTGCCTACTTTACCTACATTTTTCTACATTGTATAGTTTGCAGTAAATAATTTGGATATTTATTAAAAACAGAGTTTATTCTTTGCAGCACCTGGGTCATGTTGTCTTTGGTTTAGACTGCAGAGCTTAATAAATATTTTGCTCTGGTCAAGGTTTTTTCCATTCAGACTATGGAGTCTAAAATGCTCAGGCACTGTTTCGACTGTCTAGACCAAGTTGTTTGGCTCTAGCGTTTTGTTTTTCAAAATTAAGCACCTGCTAATGAATTTGCCAAGGTTTTTATTAGCTACACAGGAAGGAAATGAAAAGGGACCTAATGTTTTCTGAGTACCTACCACATGCCAAGCTCTGTGTTAGACATCTTACATAACTTCTCAGATAATCTTTTATTAAAGGTAGGTATTTTTATTACTGATTTCTTGAAGAGAAAATTAAAGCTATGAGCGGTTAAGTGACAAGCTTTTGGATCCATGGATAATGTATAAGAGATTCCTTTGTAAAATGTGGCTGGACTGGAAGTGTAGGAAATGACTCCATTTCTTCTTATTCCCATTAAACTATCATCCACCACTCAGCAGCCTAGAGTAATTACTTTGTAACATAAATTATATCATACCCTACCTCAACCCTTTAGTGACCTGGGGAGGTGGGGGGCGGGGGGAACAATCCAAGTTCTTGACCATGATTCGCGACCTCCCTCCTGATTCGGCTCCTCCCTATGCTCCGGCTTCATCCATTTCCCATCTCAACTTGAGCATGACACATTTTAAAATCTAGACACATTTTATCCTGCCCTTATTTTTGTTCCTCTTACTTGCCGAGCCTATTTTGGCCTCACAACTTTCACACCTGTTGTTTCCCCTCCCGTGTCCTACTTCTGCTTCCCCCTTCCCCTGCACATACAGCTTTGCTCTCCTGGTGCATTTGGTCTTAGCTCACTTAAATGTTCTCTTTTCAGGTGGACCTCACTCTGCCGCCCATTCTGAGTAGGTCCTTTCCTTTATTTCTGTCATTGCAGCCTGTTCATTTACTTTAAAGAGCATGTAAAGCTATAATTTTATTTGGCTATGTTCATGTATTTATTTATATGTTATCTGTCCTTCATCTATATATATGTATATATGTGTTGAGTATAAACTCCATAAGGCCAGTGACCATATCTGTTGCCCTTGCTGTGGTGGGTGCACAGTTAATATTTGCTGGGAGTAAATATTTGCCTTTTGGTACCTGGTTTGCCATAATTGCGTCCTGAAGTGTCCATCCTGAGTTCATTTTCTCACTTCTCTGTTTCATCTACTAATGTTGCCAAATTGTAATAAATACTAATTGGTTGACTTCCTAGCCTCATATCCCCCTCTTTGTTCTAATGGACTGTATTTCCTGACACACATGGATGGTGATATAACCAGGCTGATCTGCCCTGGTGGCTCACTGGCCCCTCACCACAGGGACTTTTGCAAGAGATGTGATGCAGTCTAGGCCATTTTGAATCCTTCCTTGATTGAAAATTTCAAACTCAAAATAGGAGAGCAAACCTCTTTTTATACTTGGGACATGGTATTGATAGGTTATAAACCTCTATCAGAGATCGTATTTCATGCAAGGAGAAAAAAAAAAAACCTGTAATAGCAGACAAATAAGCCAACACTCAGAAAAGAACTAGAGATGTAGGGCAAATGATAGGCTTGCTGGTGTCAAGCCCTTGTCCCCATTTGCCCTCATTTATGCCTGTGCCCTTCTTGATCAGATGCTGCATTTCATTCTTTCCTTTTTGACTTAAACTAGTTAAACTTGTCTCTCCCTCCCTTACAAAGAGTCTTAACAAATTAATGTTCACAGTCCTACCCCTAACCACACATAGCAGGGACTGTCATGATCCATTTGGTTTTCTTATGTTAAATAATACTTCCCAATATCACTACAAGGTCATGTTGAACTAATTTTATTTAGTTTGGAAATGGTGGTTCCACTTTTTCTGCTACTTTGTATTTTTTGTCCAGAATTCTATTCTTACTATTATTCCTTCCATTTCGGAAAACTGAGAGGTAAAGTATCTGTGTGATATGATATTCCATATATATCATATCACACATACTTACACAATGATTATAACTTATGCCCTATATCATTTTATTGCTAAAATTATTGTATTTTTATGTCATATAAATTTTGGATCCGTTGAACCTAGTTTAATTTTTTTTAATCGGCATTTTTTTTAACTAGAATTTAGAAGTAAGGACTGTGAGACTTTGTTGAATATAAATATTAATGTGAAATTATCCCTATACTAAAATTAATGAATTGCCAATAATTTGTACAGACTGTCTTTTATGTCAGTAAAATCATTGCTACTGAATTGTATAAGACTTGTGGTTATCTTTCTAGTCTGAGTCACATGTTCAACTACAGGGGAAAATAACAGGCTTACCATGTGGGTTTGATTAAGTCATGTGAAAATGAGGATTCGGTGATTCAGGCTCTGAGAAAGATGCATATGAAATGACATACTAGGGGCCCCTGGGTGGCTCAGCCGGTTAAGCATCTGCCTTCAGCTCAGGTCGTGATCCCAGGGTCCTGGGATGGAGCCCCACGTCGGGCTCCCTGCTCAGTGGGGAGCCTGCTTCTCCCTCTGTGTTCTGCTACCTCTGTTCTTGCTTTCTCTCTCTGTCAAATAAGTAAAATCTTAAAAAAAAAAAAAAAAGACATACTAATTTAGATCTATGATCCATTTGACTCAATGTTCTGGTTCTGACAATGGTACTAAGTGATATTTTGGTAGAAGCTCAATCCTTACATTTTATTTGGTCATTTTCAAATATTAAAAGTATACTATAAATAAAAATTATTATAAATAAAAATTAACCTTTATGCCTTAAAAAACTTCTTGCATTGCTTTTATATTTTCAAGATACATAAACTTTCTTAGGGATGGTGCCCTACAACACACTGCCACCATTCTCATTTTCTGGTCCTCCTCCTTAGTAAACTTAGTTTCCTCTGAGTTAGCCACGACTTCAGTATCCCTCCTGAAACACTGCTTTAGGCAGCCACTGCCCAGCTGATTTAAATTGCTCCATGGAGTGAAATGTAGTTGTTCATATCTGTGGGAAATGAGTTCTAAATGTTACCATCTTCTACCTGAACTGAAGATAATGGCACTTCCTTCTTGTTTCAAGGGCTCTGTTTCCAGTATTTTCATTTATGCTTTTAAATAATTTACGTCTGGGCGCCTGGGTGGCTTAGTCATTAAGCGTCTGCCTTTGGCTCAGGTCATGATCTCAGGATCCTGGGATCGAACCCCGCATCAGCTCCCTGCTCCGCAGAAAGCCTGCTTCTCCCTCTCCCACTCCCCCTGCTTGTGTTCTCTCTCTCACTGTCTCTCTCTCTCTCAAATAAATAAATAAAATCTTTAAAAAAATAAGATAATTTACGTCTGATTCTGCTAGTCGCTCTATAAGGGACAAGTATCTTTCAAAGTGAGTTATGGCAGAGTCTTTGCCTTTAAGCTTACAAATTTTGTGAACTAACATGACATACTAGATTTGACCATTATTTCTTTCTCAATTAACCTTTGCTTGAAGTATTTTGCTTTGCTCCTACAACTCAATAATCAAATGACTAATAACTCAATTAAAAAATGGGCAAAGGTCTTAATAGACAGTTCTCCAAAGAAGATATAAAAATGGTTAATGAGCACATGAAAAGATGCTCAACATCATTAGCCATCAGGGAAATGCAAATCAAAACCACAATGTGATACCATTTCACACCCACCAGGACAGCTATAATCAAAAGGACAGATAACTGTTGGAGAGGATGTGGAGATATTGGAACCCTTATCTACTGCTGATAAGAATGTAAAATAGTGCAGCAACTTTGGAAAAGAGTCTGGCAGTTACTTGAAAATTAAACCATGATACCCAGCAGTATTACTCCTAGGTATATATACCCAAGAGAAATGAAAACATATTCACGCAAAAACTTGTACACAAATATTCATAGCAGCCAGATGTTCATAATAGCCAAAAAGTGAAACAATCCAAATGTCTCTCTACGGGTGATTGGATAAATAAAGTGTGGGATGGCTATACAATGGAATATTATTTACCAATATGAAGAAATGCAGTACTGATAAATTTTAAAACATGGATGAACCTTGAAAACATTATGCTAAGTGAAAGAAAGCTCAGAGAGCCACATATGATTCCATTTATATCAGATGTCCCCAGTAGGCAAATGTATAGAGTCAGAAAGTAGCTTAGTGGTTGCCTAGAGCTGAACAGGAAGGGTAGACTGGGAGGTGACAACTAAGAGGCCCAGGGTTTCCTCTGGGGGTAATAAAAAATGTTCTAGGATTGGTGATGGTCATATAACTCTGTGAATATACCTAAAGCCATTAAATTATACACATGAAATAGATTAATTATATGGTGTATGAGTTATATCTCAAGCTGTTAATAACTTAGGAGTCTTATTTCTATTTTTTCCTGCACTTTGCATATTCGATTCATTAAATGGTCTTATCGGCTTTACTTGTAGACTATACTCCAAATCTGTCCCATGCTGTAATCTTGGCTCAGAATCAACTCTTGCCTGGACATTACTGCAGTGACGACCTAGCTGGTTTACCTGCTTGCACTCTTCCACTCACACAGTTTTTTGTTTTATCTATCAGCCAGAGTGATTATTTTTAAATTATTGATAATATAGGTAATATTAATGCTAATGAAATAGTGGTTAACTCATAATTTACAGTGCCAAGCACTATTCTAAGTACTAAAATGTTAAATTGTTTTATCTTTACCACAACTTAATTGGTAGGTGCTGTTACTGTCCCCATTGTGTAGATGGGAAAACTCAGGTACAGAGAAGTAATTTGCCCGAGGTAATACAGCAAGTAAATGGCTGTTACATAATCAAGGAATCCCTTGGCTTAACATTCTCTAGTGACATAGTCTCCTTGGCTCCTCTTTTTTTTTTTTTTTTTTTTTAACTAATTTCCAGTCTACCAGGCTCTTTCTTGCCTTGGTCCATTTGTACTCAGTCCCTGTTTTTGGAGTGCTCCTCCTCTAGAGTCTTTTTCCTTCTCATCATTCTTGACTTCAGTGTCACCTCCACAGAGAAGCCGTCTTCAGTAATTCCAACTTGCTCTTACATTTTCATGTATTTTCCTCATTGCCTTTATCAGTGTTTGAAATTAACTTCTCTTTATTTTTTAATTGGAATGTGCTTTGCACCTGCCTAATAGAACAATGCCTGACAAATAATAGGAGCTCAAAAAAATTTTGTTTTCTGACTTACTTTGGGAGGGTAGGATTTTATATATTTTCCAAATTATGGTTGAGGCCAATTTTCAGAGGATTAAGTGCATGAAGACTCTATGCCCTAATGACTCATGTTTTAAGGTGGGAACTGACCTTTTGATAATATACTTGGCTGATTGGACAATATTGCTGCTCTTAAAATGTTCCGTGTTTCTTAAGGTGTTGATCTGCTGCTTCTACATTATGGTTTTATTATTCTCAGGTGTGGGGTGTGGGTAGAGTGTGAAGAGTGGGGAAAGCAGTTCTCGGCTGTTGGTTTTACGGGGACCTTGAAGTGATGTAGCTACAGTCAGCATGGAGAAAATATGAAAGAGCTTGGGTAATTTTCTAGATCTGTTCTTAGTTGATTCTAAGTTACCACTGAGAAAACCTGCTGTATCAGTCTTCTCTCTTTTAGTTGGACCAACACACATACATGGACTCATGTGTGCATAGACATGTGCACAGAAACACACCTTAATGCTCCATTGACATAATGGCCTTTCAGCAATAGGCCTCCTTCTCTTATTTTTCTATTGCCTTTCCCATCTCAGAATGGTGGTGTTTATATTCCCAATGAGAGAAATAACTCTGTGTGTGTGTGTGTGTGTGTGTGTGTGTGTGTGTGTGTGTGTGGTGGGTGATGCAACCCATGTAGACTTACAGAGAAATTTTTAAATTCCAATTTTATACATACATCCTAAAGAAAACGTGGGCTTGTTTAGGAAGGAGTATATTGTACAATTAAATGTCTGAGATTTACACTTTGATATTTTGCTGGCTTCTGCTGTATTGAGGAAGAATATGATATTTGGTATTATTACAAGTAGCTTTATTTTTTCAGGATATTAAAATTGGATCCTACGTGCATTAGTAATATTCATTAAACTGAGTTCTCTATTTTCTTACCACTCAGCAGAGCAAAAGAGATAAACACTAGGTGTTGAAAACAGAATAGGAAACTGCAACACTGAATGGCCAGGCTCCAGTTGCTTTTACATCATTTCTAATAACCAAGATTTTCCATGCAGCTGACTCTTGATTCTTTGTGCAAATAGGCTACTTGTAGGAGGATGAATACAATCTACATAAAATTAGAAACAAAATCACTAACATTACTTTCAACCTTCTCTTTTATCCAGTACTTATAAGGATGCTGAACAGAAGTTACTGTATTTAAAAACATTTTATGCTTTAAATACATACACAAAAGTAAACCTACTATGTGCATGACTGGGAAGAGTCAAAGAATAGCAAGACCACATCCCTCCTCTAGAGGAGGTTATGGCCCAGTAGTCTAGATATTCATGCAATGCACCCTCATATATATTGCTGTAGATATTAATAAGGTGCTATATACATGCGTAACCAAGGCACTAGCTCTACCTGAGTGGGTCAGGGAACTGAGAAGTATTTCCTTTGGACTCTGAAGATTTAACAGGAATTTGCCAGGTGAAGAAGTAGCTAAAGGAAACAGCCTACACAAAGTCTTAGAATTCTGAAAAGGCCACGTTTGCCCAGGAAATAGGACAAAATTCAGGAAGGCACAAATAGAAAACAGCTTCCTTAGATGAGAAGCAGGAGAAAATTTTAGCAGATGAATATAGTGGGACAGGAAGAATAAAATAAGATGAAATGTGTGATACTAGATTATGAAGAGTGTTTTCTATCAATGACCAAATGTTTTCTAGTGGGTGAGTGTGATGATTCCTTTTACTTATTTGTAGGCTAATGCTCGGAGCAATGGGGAAATTTTTACCTATAATGCCTCCCACATAAAGTGCTTTTCTTAATAGCTGCTGTATTATTAGTACTGACAAGGAGCTATGATATTATTCAACTTGCTAGTATGTCTGTGTCTATCTCAACTACCCTGTGATATGGCTAAATTTAACTTTTGTATTCTTTCCAGGTAGGTCAGGGCAGTGTCTGGCAAAAGATGGAGTTAGTTCAACCTTGTGTTTTCAGTGTATCCTTTGTAGGTTATGTAGCATTTGGAAGTAGTCTGCTGGTCCAGCTGGAGCTGGATCTAATGGGGAATGCAAGGCTCAGGGAAAGTGTACCCTGGCCACTGACTTGGTTGTCATTTTAGAATATTAATGATGGGATAGCTGATGTGTTCCTGATTGAGATAGGTTGATTGGCAGAACTTTAAGAAGGTTTCTAATTTAACAAGTATGTAAGTCTTGATGATTATTGTGTTCTCTACCTACCCTGTGAGGGTACATCTCAGTACCTGTGTTGGGCCTTGTGCTTTAGAGCACCCTTCTATGGGATGAGGAGTATATGGGGCCATGGAAGCATGACTAACCACTCATAGCCACAGCATCTCCCTTTTCTAGACCATGCTTTGGCTACTAGACTCCAGAATTCCCTGTTCAAACTGCCAGAGCCTGTGTAGAGGAACAGTTCAGGCCGCTTTCCTGGATGTATCTTCTCAAGGACACTGAATAACTCTAGGCCCAAGAGGTGGTTGAAAAGTAGCTGTCTGAGGGAACAAAAGGACTGGGTGTGTACAGTGGTTTCCACATTCATGGCTTAGGCCCCCTGGTGCTAGATGGAGTCTGGGGTGGAAAAGGAAGACCACAGGCGACAGGGCCTCCTTTTACATCCCTGAAACTTAAGGACAGCCTGCTTGGATCTGATAGGATCAGTTGGGAATGTGGAAGTTAAAATGATCAAGAGGCTCCAACATAGAATTGAGACATATCAGCTGAGCTCCTTAGAGAAGACAGACACTACTCCTAAACTTAGCTGTCTCAAACTCTTCGTTGTGTTGGAGATAGAGCTTAACATTAGCATTTGTATTTTCAAATTTTTCAGTCCTCTTATATTCAGTGTTTTTTAAGTTGCAAATTAAAAAGTTCCTTTCGAAAGAGAATTATGCACTGATTCCTTAGGATGGCCAGGTGTAGTCACTGGACTTAGAATAGAATGCACAAGTTCATTTCATGTACTTATGTTTGTAGTAAAAAAAGATAATCAAAAGTGAATTGGTATAAAAATAAATAAATGCAATTAGGTCTAAGGAATTATTCTCACTCTATTAAAAAAATATACTATTACTACAATTTCATTGTTTTCTCTTAATGCTAGCTTGTTGCTTATGTTTGACGAGAAAGTGATGTTTTATGTGTTATTTGATGTTATATAAGAATCCTATTAGAGTGGCAAAACAATAAATATGTATATATATACACACAGTATACACATACACACACACTCACTGTATTTGTATGCATATATATGGCCTAGTCTCATATGTCAATCTTCAGACCACACTTCAGATCACACTACAAAAGTAAAAAGGGACTGATTTAGAATAGGAAAGGTGTCCTACGTGAATTTGTTGGCTTTATATTGCCTCATACAGCATTTAACTCAATCTACAGAAACAGTGAAAAACATTTCTGGAGATCAGAAAAACAAAATTAGAAAGCTTTTCACGCAAGCCTAGGGGACTGTTTTGGTTTTGGGTGCCATACTTTGTTTTCTGAAGAGGATGGATGTTTGCTATATTTGGTGAGTTATCATGATTTACTTTAATGCTCCAGAGTGTGCAAGTTAATGATTTTAGCCTATAATTTTTTATATCATTTTAAAGAAGAAAAAATTATTAGACAATTTGGATATCAGATGGTTTATTTCCAAAATCATATTATGGCATTAAGATTGTTCTGTGTAAATGTTTTGTAGTTTGTACATGCCAGTTCTAGTTATTCTAAATCACTTTTGTTTTTTTATTCCATTCAAGAGAATATCCAATTAAAGTCCATGGATTGTACATGCTATATAATTCCTAAGTAGGTGTGGGGAATTCGGGCAGGTTGATGTGTACACCAACCAACAAGGGGTTAATTAGATAATCTTCTCTAGGAGAACTTTAAATTAGAAGTGACTTGCTTTATTTTATATTTACTTGAATACTACTTAATAAAAGTATGTAAATAAAGATATTTATTCCTTTAATATATATAATGTTCCAAAATAACTTGTGGAAAAGTCCAAGAAATTAGGTTTTATGATATGAACAAGTTATTGTTACTTTTTACAACAATATTTTTTTACTATTATTATTTTGGTAGGTTTACAGAGAGATGTATGAATCCAGTAGACTCTGAAGTAGATGTGAGTAGGTTTATCTTGTTGGTTTTTTTTTTGTGTGTGTGTGTGAGTATTTAATCAGAATTTAACTTTTTTTCTATCCTATACTAATATGATATACTGATTTCACGCTACAATTGTGGGATCTCACATGAGAAAATAAAGTCAATAAGCTCTATTGTCTAGTAACTAATTATCAAGTAAGGCTGGTAAGAACACAAAAACTGGTCAGCCTGTGTTTTAAAAACCTTTGGTGATGGAGATTATATGTGTACCATTTTACAAAATGATTTCATTCTGAGATTGTCCATACCTGTCCCTAACAAATAGCTAGTTTTTGTAAGTAGCTATAGGTACAGAATATCTGTTTCTTTGACCCAAAGGTCGGTATTCAAAAATAATTATTAGGCTAGAATTAATTGTGCTTGCTACTTTTTTTTTTCCCCCAAGAGAATACCTGTTTCAGCCATTCTCTTGTTCTTAGTTGGTCGCCCAGTTTTTTAGATTTGCCATATCGCTCTATAGTATGTGATAGAAAGATGACGATCTCATTGTGGTTTTTGTGACTTGATTATAGAAGCAAATGTGAAATACGTATCGATCCCATTGCAAACTTCTTACAGCTCTAGATTATGCTTTACTTCTTAATGAATTGTCTACAGTTAGAGGATCCTCCATAGATCAGGTATCATCTCTAAGCAAGGCAGATGTTTCTTGTGACATTTCATTTGCAGACTATCAAAATTGTTGATAGGAAAAAACAGAACCATTCACGGGTGCCTAGGTGGCTCCGTTGGTTGAGTGTCCAACTCTTGATTTTAGTTCATGTCATGATCTTGGGGTTGTGAGATCAGGCCCCATGTTGGGTTCTGTGCTCAGCGTGGAGTCTGCTTGAGATTCTCACTTTCTTCCTTTCCCCTCCCCACACATGCATGTGTTCTTACTTTCTTTATATAAATAAATAAGTAGAAACAGAACCATTCCGAAAAAAATTTGGTCAATAAAATGGAAATGAAGACCTTATTTGTCAAAAAAGAAAATAAAATACCTAGGTATAACTGACCTTAATAAGAAACGTAAAACCCCATATGCAGAAAACTGTAGAATACACCTGAAAGACATAGAAGTATACTGGAAGGAGTGAATACTAGAGGCAAGTATCCATTTTCTTGGGTAGGAAGACTCAAATATCATAAAGATATCATTTATTCTTAATTTATGAATTTAATGCAATTCCATATACATATACTCTCCTTTTGTTTTTGTTTTTAAAACAGAGCTTGGAAAGCTGATTATAAAATTCATTTGGAAGAATAATAAAAAAAAAATATCCAGCAAAATCCTGAAAAAGAAGAGCATGGTTAAAGAGTAGTTGTAAATCTTTATAATAATTTTTTTCTTTTAGTGGAACAGAATAGAAAATTCAGGACTAGACCCAAAAGCTTGAAAAAGTTTAGTCTAAAATAAAAGTGGAATTTTAAATCAGTGGAATGGATAGACTTTTTAACACGTGTGCTGGAATAACTGGATATCTATATGGAAAAAAGGTATAGTTAGCTCCATTCCTGACACCATCTACCAGATCACATTTAAAATGCACCAGAGATTTCAATGTAAACAATGAAAGTATGCAAATACTAGAAAAAGCATGGGCACACGCCTCTAGAGTCTGGCAGTAGGCAAAAATTACCTAACTACTAGCTAAAACGCAGAAGCAATAAGGAATAAAATGATTAATAAATTTGGTTGCATAGAAACTTTTTTAAATGGCTGAAAGCCCCCACCATAAGCAAAAGAAAAAGACAAGTTACAGACTCAGAAAAGTCTTTTCAAGTCTTATAATAGACAAGAGGTGATATCCCTAATATATAAACAACTTATAAAAAGTCCAGATGTGTGAGAATGTCTGTGAGTCTGGGAACTGAGGCAACCTTCCATACATGGCTTGTGGGAATGCAAAATGTTACAACTCCTTTGAAGGTGACTTTGAATCTAGTTAATTTTCTTAAATTTCTTTATTTACTTTTGATTCCTCATTCCTAGTTCTAGAAATCTATTTTAAAGATACAAAAAAAAAAATACAGTAGCAACCATACAAAAGGCCCATTGCATAACACTACTTATTGCAGTATTACTTTTAATTATAAGACTGGAACTAATGCTGTGTCCATCATTGGGGAGCTAGTTGAAGAAAGAGTGGTGCATTCAGAAGGTGGTAATATGCAGCAATGAAGAGAAATGTCTCTTCGTTGTCTGGTATGTGGGCTTGGCTGATTTAAAGACTGTAATTACCCATGAGAGAATCTCCACATGGCTCTCCACGTGGCTCCATTTGCTCACAGCAGGGCAGCCTCAGGGCTCCTAGCTTGGGTTCCAGGGCATAGTGCAGAAGCTGCATTTAACCTAGCCTTGGAAGTGACACAGTATCACTTCCCTGTATTCTGTTGGTTACAAGCTACTCAGAAGCCTGTCCATATGTCCCTCCTCCATAGCTCTCCCACCCCTCTCACCTCTCAGTGGGGGGGTGTATTAAAGATTTTCAGATGTTTTTTAGAACCACTGTGCTCTTTACTCTTCATGAAGTAATCCTGCCCCCCCCCCCCACACATACACACACAACTGAATCTGATCAAGGTTCTAGATCTAATTACCAACTTATAGTACATACATAGGAATCATTTCAATCAGCAGAATTCAGACTGTGGGAACTTTACAGGACAAAAGATCTGTTTTCTTCACAAAAATTACAGAGAGAGTAAAAGAGCTGGAGGGAGAATCTGTAGATTAAAAGAGACTGAAGAGGCCCATCTGTCAGTGCAATGAATGAAATTGCATTGCATGATCCCACTTCAAACAAACTTAAAAAAAGTCAGGGAAATATGAACACCTACTGCCTAATAATATTTGAATATACTATTAAATACTAATTTTTTAGGTGTGATAAGAGTTTGGCAGTAATCTTCAAAAGTGAAGGATAATTTTATTTTCAGATAACTAGACCCTAAATTTTATTTATGGTACCTCTTGGAAAATTTAGTTTGAATATTCTTTTGGCTAATGTTAACTTTTTGGCTGGGATGTTTGCCCTATGGCTTTCTTTATTCTTCAAATGAATACTGGCTTCTTAAATCCCAATTTAATCTTTGTAAAATCTTCTAATGATCTGGGACTACATATCGAAATTGTTTCCCAGAGATACTGTCATTCTAAACTTAATTGTGGATAAGAAATGAAGGTGTTATTTTTAGTGTGTTCTTCCCATCACAGAGGCCTCTGTCTTGGTAATCTAGTTTCTTAATTCTGTAAAGTTTTATCAGTAATAACTTTGTGGGTTGAATCTAAATTAAGACACTATTGCCCAAACAATTTTCTTTTTTTTTTTTTAAAGATTTTATTTATTTACTTGAGACAGAGAGAATGAGAGAGAGAGCACATGAGAGGGGGGAGGGTCAGAGGGAGAAGCAGACTCCCCGCTGAGCAGGGAGCCTGATGTGGGACTTGATCCCGGGACTCCAGGATCATGACCTGAGCTGAAGGCAGTTGCTTAACCAACTGAGCCACCCAGGCGCCCTGCCCAAACAATTTTCTTGAGTGTTCTTTTATTTTAAAAGAAAATAGAGAGGGCAGTAGCTGTGTCTATAAAAGCATAGGATGAGGGATCTTTGTGCAGGAACTGTCCTGTGTGTTGACTGTGTTGCTGTTCACACAAATCTGCACATGTGATAAAATGATAAAATTGCATGGAATTAAATACATCACACACGTACATAGTATAGGTTAAAAATTGGTGAAATCCAGATAAAGTTTGTGGGTTGTATCCAAGGTCAACTTCCTGGTGGCAATATTGAATGTCAGTTATGCAAAATGGTACCATTGGAGGAAACTGGGCAAAGAGTACAAGCACATCATTCTCTATAATTTCTTACAACTGTATGTGAGTCTATAATTATCTCACAATAAAAACTGAAAAATAGATTACATTGATTTTAATATTTTTGAATGGGAAATTACTGTTCTAAGAAAATCAGACATCAAATCTAGTTAAAATAGTGAACAGTTTTTTCTAATTTCTTAGTTTTTAGCTTTTGATTTTTAAAATTTTAAATTAGAAAGGGACCTGAGTAAATTCTTAAAAACTGATACTGTTCAGCAAAAACATTTTTAGATATGCCATGACAAACACAAAGTCCTCTGGAAGTCTTCAGTAACTGAAGGCATGCTCACAGTTGGGATACTACAGAGAATGTAGTCTCCTGGTAGATGCTGGAGAACTTACGTACACAACTTAATTTGGACTTAGAGATAATCATAGTTTTCAGAACTGGGAGGGTCCTTTTATACCTTATTTTTTTTTATAAGTGTCTTTATTACAAATGAAAGACTGGACTCTGAAAGGTTAAGAAATTTTTCCCAAGGTTCTGCTGTTTTAACACAGTTGTGAGTGATTGATTTTGCCTACCTTTTTATATCTGACTTTTTTCTTGCTTAATCTGTCAATCTGTACCCTTTATTTTAATAACTTTACCTTTAGTTCTGTTCTCTCCAAGTTACCATAAGTAACCATAAGAATAGTAAAGACAAATGAACAAATAATCTTTTTACAGTGTACATTTTTAGGCGGTGACATATCTGTGATTAAAAAACCCTGCTATGTGTGGATATTTTGGTTAGTGTTTTGCTTTATGTATTTGTATTACTGTATCTCTCTTAGACATTTTTTTTACTTGATTTTAAACAAGTAGCTCTTGATATAGTATAGTACAAAAAATAAGCAGGTGGTTGCTGCAGGGTATCCAAGCAACCTAGGGACACGCATGAACCGTAGGGTGAAGTTAAGAGCGTGGGCTCTGCAGTCTCACTGCTCATTGTGACCGTGGGAAACTTTCCCAACCTCTCTGTTCCTTAGTCGCCTCATTTGTTAAATTGCATTAATAATATTGTCTAACTGGTAGGATTGTTGTATCAAATGTGCTGATATATGAAAAATTGAAATAGTAGCTAGTGGCTAGGAAGCATTCAATACATGTTAGCAGCTATTTTTAAACATGGCTCATAGTTTTGATTTTACTCTTATTAGACATCACTTAGTCTAGGAGCTACTCTGGGGAATGGGGGAAAGGTGACAATAAGAATATGATCAGGAGTATATACACGAGGAGTCAATAAATCACCTTTGAGCACCTGTAATGTCAAGGGCAAATAGATGTATGAGACACAGGTGATTTCCTTAATTCAGCCCATAATCTGGTTTTCCTCTTGAATCTCATCCCTTTGGTTAATCATCCATTCAATAAATATTTATTGAGTGCCTCCTTTTAATGCCAGTCACTGTTCTTGGAACTAGAGATACAGCAGTGAATAAAATACACAAAAATCCCCGCAGGTGTATTGGTTATATTTTATTGGCAGGAGACAGGTGATGGACAAAAACAAGTAAATTTGGAGTACCTTAGAAGATAGTAATTGCCATGGGAAAAGGCATAGAAAGGAGGCTTCAAGGGCTAAGGAATGCTACTAAAGGCAAAGTATAATTTTAAATAAGATCGTCACAGTAGGCTTCATTGAGAAAGTGCTGTTGGAACAAAGAATGAAAGAAAATTCATGTGTGTATCTGGGAGAAGAGCATCCCAGGCAGAGGGAAGCAGTAGTACAAAGGCCCAGAGGCAGCAGTATGTCCAGCTTATTTGAGACCACAGAGAAGCCAGTGTGGCAGGAGTAGAGTGGGCGGGGGCGGGGTATGAATGTAGTTGGGGAATTTGAGAGAAAGAAAGGAGTGAAAGATGATAATGAAGATTTTAGCCTGAACAGCTGAAACGTTGAACTCTCCAATTCTGAGGTGGGAAGGCTGATGGTGGAGTGGGAAAGAGTGAACTAAATATAGCTTAAAGTTTAAAACAGGCCTTTTCAGCTTGACTTAGTCCAGGAAAGCTAAGTCTCTCGGATAACTTCCTCGACATCCCGGGAGAGGTCAGCTTATGCATCTTTGAGGCAGAAGAGAAGACTTGACTGGCCCGACTCCTCTGTCCCTGAGTGAAGTTCTCCATCCATTTGGTGTTGCTTCCCTGCTGGTGTCGATTTGATGGCTGGAGTCTGTAGCTGGTGTCACTTGTCATCTGCTGCATTTCATCTCGGGCAGCATTTCCTGTAGCGCTGGCCAGCCTGACCTCCTCTTTCCTCTCGCCGCTGCCCTCAGCTCCTCTGAGACCTGGATATGTGTCCACTTTGATTCCACAGAACCCTGTGCCTTGCAGCCTCCCTTCATTATGGCAGCCTCTCAGGTAGGGGCCTCAGCCAGACTGTCAGTGGCTTCTGCTTTCTTTTAGACAACACAAGAGCCATAGGCTAATCAGCAGATTAAACCTTGGGTCCCCTTTCTACCTGACGGTGCTCTCCTGCCAGGGCGATGTGGCTTTGCTGTCTGGGGCAGCTTGTGAGGCAGTCACTTTTCACAGTCTTGAACAAGAACCAAGAAACTAGAGCCTTGCCCTCCCCTCAGTTTTATCCTTGCCGATGTAATAAGCTTCTTCCTCTCTAGACAGAGAACAGAGAAAGGAAAATCAATTCATACGTGAGACAGCCTTGTTTGTTTATCTCTCTCCTCCCTGCCCTCCTTTGAGACAAAAGGAACAGACTCTCTTATTTATCATATCCTATTCCTTTTGGATATCCCTTACATTAAAGCTCTATGGTCAGCTAAACGAGCTTGTCCCTTGGTTTGCTAAACTGGGAGACAGTATTTTCTCTCAAGTTGGTATCTGGCTCCAAAAGTCCTATATTGCATGAAAGAAGATGAATGTTAATATTACATTGTTCTTTCTCTTTGAATCCCTCATGCCACAAAATCCTAAATTACTAATTCAAAACAAAACCCTTGGTTACTAATTGTAACCTCCACTTAGGTAGCTGCTTTGGAATGACCAGGACAAAGCTCATATTGCTCAGAAAGACAAGTTAAAAACTAATATATTTTTAAAAGATTTTATTTATTTATTTGAGAGAGAGAGAGAGAGCACACGAGCTGGGGGCAGGGGAGGGGCAGAGGGAGAGGGAGAAGCAGACTCCTCACTGAGCAGGGAGCACGACGTGGGGCTCAATCCGAGGACCCCAGGATCATGACCTGAGCTGAAGGCAGATGCTTAACCGACAGAGCCACCCAGGCGTCCCTAAAAACTAATAATTTAAAAAAATCTATATAGACTATATATGGTCTTTGAAATATATATATATATATATATATATATACATATATATATATATTTTTTCTTTTTGTAAAGGCAAGTACACAGTCCTGTGAAATAGCTTTGGTTATGTCTGATGACATATGTTATTTCCCCAAATGTTGATGTGTGTCTGATTTTCATCTTTTGCCTTAACCACGCTTTGTTCAATGAGTCTTCTTGCAATTGTCCCTAAACTCTTATTTAATAAAATAAAACAAAGCACATTCAAAATCTGATATAAACGTATCTTCACATTTTGAGGTAAGGAGATAGAACAGATGTTACAGCATGACTTCCTCTATATTTCTATTTAAAAATGTTAGCCTATTTTCTATTCAGCATTTTCCAAGTTAGCCCAAGTTATTAAAAACAAAATGCAAGCACAGACAAAAAAGAAAATGGCTGTGCCGTTTTATTTTAAGAATAAAATCAATTAAATAAGGTTTTTCAAATGTGATTTTAATAGTAATAAGTTTAGAGAGGGAAAAGTAGATAATTTAGAAAGTATTTCATTAAAATTCCCTAATCTCAGATGTTTCAAAAGATGTGCTCGAAGACATTCAATTGAATGACTGTTAGATACATTTTGGTAGATATAATTATGGCATGAAAATAGGAAGTCCATTACCTGCCTTTTAGTACCTCTAAATTATTTTTATTGTGTAAGGAGGACAACCATTACACTTCTGGTTCATCAATAAGATCTGTTTTATAGTAAAGCTAAAAATAGAGAAGGAAATCTTGTATCCCTGAAAGGTCAAATTGATTTATAGGGTTCCTTACTTTTGATGTTTGGAAAACTTTTTTATTTCTTAAATTTCAGTCACTGGCATTTGGTAATTTGATATGACCTCAATTGAAATAAACAGCTAATTTCAAGGGGTGGTGTCTTAGGTTTAATCCAGGTATAATATACACAGTCCTCTGGCAGGGTTCTACTTGAAAACCAACCTTCTATCTCTGCCCTGAATCATTATCTGCTATGTCAGTTATCTTCACTCTTTTCCATATTTTGTACCCATTTTCTGTAATGTTTCCTTTCCTCCAGTATATTAATGTGCTAAAGTGCTCTGTCCAAACAAACAACCCAGTCTGAATTTAGGCCCCAACTTAATTTTACTCTTGGTTGAAGGTCTGTGAGGAACCATCATGTTCATTGCTTTTTTCAGCTCCCACATTCTTTCATCAAACTACTGAAATCTGATTTCTCATCCTACTGATTTTATGAAACCACTCTCACGATTAGTGGTGATACCCTAATTGTAAAATCCAAAGGCAGCTTTTCAGTGGACTTGGCATTTCATCTCTGTGTAGCACTTGACATTGATGGCTGCTCTCTTCTAAGTGAACTCTTGACACCACTCTTCTCTGCTTACTAAGTGCATTACCTTTATTTTTTTATTTTTTATTTTTTTAAAATTTTATTTTATTATGTTATGTTAGTCACCATACATTACATCATTAGTTTTTGATGTAGTGTTCCATGATTCATTGTTTGCATATAACCCCCAGTGCTCCATTCAATATGTGCTCTCCTCAATACCCATCACCAGGCTAACCCATTCCCCCACCCCCCTCCCCTCTAGAACTTACAGTTTTTTCTCAGAGTCCATAGTCTCTCATGGTTCATCTCCCCCTCTGATATCCCACCTTCATTTTTCCCTTCCTACTATCTCCTTTTTTTTTAATTAACATATAATGTATTATTTGTTTCAGAGGTACAGGTCTGTGATTCATCAGTCTTACACAATTCACAGCACTCACCATAGCACATACCCTCCCCAATGTCTATCACCCAGGCACCCCATCTCTCCCCTCCCCACCACTCCAGCAACCCTCAGTTTGTTTCCTGAGATTAAGAATTCCTCATATCAGTGAGATCATATGATACATGTCTTTCTCTGATTGACTTATTTCGCTTAGCGTAATACCCTCCAGTTCCATCCATGTCGTTGCAAATGGCAAGATTTCTTTTTTTTTTTTTTTTGATGGCTGTGTAATATTCCATTTGTGGAATATATATATATATATACACCACATCTTCTTTATCCATTCATCCATTGATGGACATCTTGGCTCTTTCCATAGTTTGGTTATTGTGGACATTGTTGCTATAAACATTGGGGTACATGTACCCCTTCAGATCACTACATTTGTATCTTTGGGGTAAATACCCAGTAGTGTAATTGTTGGGTCATAGGGTAGCTCTATTTTGAACTTTCTGAGGAACCTCTGTACTGTTTTCCAGAGTGGCTGCACCAGCTTGCATTCCCACCAACAGTGTAGGAGGGTTCGCCTTTCGCCCCATCCTTGTCAACATCTGTCATTTTAGCCATTCTGACTGGTGTGAGGTGGTATCTCATTCAGGTTTTGATTTGGATTTCCCTGATGCTGAGTGATGTTGAACACTTTTTCATGTGTCTGTTGGCCATTTGGATGTCTTCTTTGCAGAAATGTCTGTTCATGTCTTCTGCCCATTTCTTGATTGGATCATTTGTTCTTTGGGTGTTGAGTTTGATTATAGATTTTGGATACTAGCTCTTTATCTGATATGTCATTTGCAAATATCTTCTCCCATTCTGTTGGTTGTCTTTTGGTTTTATTGACTGTTTCCTCCTGCGAATATCATTCTCAATGGGGAAACACTGAGAACTTTTCCCCTAAGGTCAGGAACACGGCAGGGATGTCCACTATCACCACTGCTTTTCCAACATAGTATTAGAAGTCCTAGCCACAGCAATCAGACAACAAAAAGAAATAAAAGGCATCCTAATCAGCAAAGAAGAAGTTAAACTCTCACTCTTTGCAGATGGTATGATACTTTATGTGGAAAACCCAAAAGACTCCACCTCAAAACTGCTAGAACTCATACAGGAATTCAGTAAAGTGGCAGGATATGAAATCAATGCACAGAAATACCAACAACAAGACAGAAGAAAGAGAAATTAAAGAGTCAATCCCATTACAATTGCACCCAAAACCATAAGATAACTAGGAATAAATCTAACCAAAGAGGCAAAGAATATGTACTCAGAAAACTGTAGAATACTCATGAAAGAAATTGAGGAAGACACAAAGAAATGGAAAAACGTTCCATGCTTATGGATTGGAAGAACAAATATTGTGAAGATGTCAATGCTACCTAGAGCAACCTACACATTTAATGCAATCCCTATCAAAATACCATAAATTTTTTCAAAGAAATGGAACGAAGAATCCTAAAATTTGTATGGAACCAGAAAAGACCCCAAATAGCCAGAGGAATGTCGAAAAAGCAAAGCAAAGCAAAGCTGGTGGCATCACAATTCCAGACTTCCAGCTCTATTACAAAGCTGTCATCGTCAAGACAGTATGGTGCTGGCACAAAAACAGACGCATAGATCAATGGAACAGAATAGAGAGTCCGGAAATGGACCCTCAACTCTATGGTGAACTCATCTTTGACAAAGCAGGAAAGAAAGTCCAATGGCAAAAAGACAGTCTCTTCAACAAATGGTGTTGGGGAAATTGGACAGCCACATGCAGAAGAATGAAACTGGACCATTTCCTTACACCACACACAAAAATAGACTCCAAATGGTTGAAAGACCTCAATGTGAGACAGGAGTCCATCAAAATCCTAGAGAAGAACACAGGCAGCAACTTCTTTGACCTCAGCTGCGGCAACTTCTTCCTAGAAACATCGCCAAAAGCAAGGGAAGCAAGGGCAAAAATGAACTATTGGGACTTCATCAAGATACCTTTATTTTTTAAAAAAATTTTATTTATTTGAGAAAGCACATGCACTTATGTGCATGAATAGGGGGAGGAGCAGAGGGCAAGGACAAGCAGACTGCCCGGAGCGTGGAGCCCAACTCCAGGCTTGATCCCAGGACCCTGAGATTGTGACCTGAGCCAAAATCAAAAGCTGAACAGTTAACCAACTGAGCCACCCAGGTGCCCCAACTAAGTGCGTTTCTAAACATTTTCCAAGCTCCTCTGTCAGCTCCTTTTACTCTCCATTCCTTAAATTTTAGTGTTTCCTAAATATTCCAGACCCTCTTATCTTTTCATACCCCATGTGCTCTTGGAAGATTTAGCCTGCTCTTATGGTTTAAATATCCAAATGGTGATGACTTCTAGCTACAGCCCCTTCCTCAGTATTCATACATGGGTATCTTACTATCTTTCAAATATATATTTGCTTGGATGTCCTACAAGTAGCTCAAATGCCTTGTGTCTGAGTATTAACCTACTATGTTCTTATATACTACTTGTCTTCCTTTATTTCTTCTCTATCCACTCAGCCAGTCTAGAAACCTCCAGGTCTTTCCAGTATCCTCCCAATACTCCTCCCAAACCAGTAACCAAACTATCACTAAGTGGTCCTCATTTACCTTTCTCATAGCTTGAAAATCTGCACACCACACCCCCTCCACCACCACTTTTTGTTGTTATTGTGTTTTCCCAGTTACTACTGAACTGTGGTTCAGCCTTTCTATGTTCTATGCATGGCACATACCCTGTCTCTAAGTCTTTCCACCATCCAGTCTATTCTCTGTAATACCAGAGTGTTTGATCCATAAAGAAATCTGAAGATGTTTACCCTGCCTAATCCTTTGCATAGTAGTTTGTTGTATAAGGGGTACACCATATGACCCTTAATGTTTTTATGGAATCTTTAAGTCTATTACTACTCTTACTTTCCCTGACACTTTGCCCTCCAGTGACACGATTTGACATTATTTGAGCACATCCTCCCATTTCATATCTTGACCCTTTGGAAATACTTTTTTTTTTTTTTTCTTTTCTGTTTAGAAGTCCATTTTCATCTACTGGTTGATCATTGAAAATCAACTGGTATCATTACTTCTGTTTGAAAAAAAAATCATCAAATATTTTATTTTTTTAATGATTTTATTTATTTATTAGAGACACAGCTTCATCTATTTCTTAAAGCTCAACTTACGTGTCACCTACTCTCTGAAATATTGCCTGGCCTTTTTCCAACCTCTGTCTGCACCAATGAAGACAATTCTGACCCAATGTTTCCCAAACCCTGTTTTCTCCTTTATGAAGGTCATGTATCCGTGTGCTTTCCATTTCTCCTGTCTTGCATTTCACATTTCTCTCTCATAGGCACAGATGTAACCTCCGTCAACAAATTTTCTTCTCTTTCTGTTCCAAGGTTTGCCCTCGGAAACAGCTCTACTTCCTTTCCTTTTTACCTCCTCATTCATATACTGCAAATAATATGATTAGCTTAATAGTTCCAAAAACAGTCCTTAGTTGTGATGAATGTATGGAAACCATGCAAATGAAGTCCTCTGTCTTAAGGAAAAAAATCAAGTCTTGAACTGAAGAGTCTAAAGCATTTGTGGGAGATACTTAGGAGTCTCTGCTATATCCATCCTCATCCTCAAATTAAACATCCTTTCTGAAACACTAGCATCTAAGGTAAATTGAAAATGATTTCTTATTCATTTGTAGTATTTTTCTTTTATTAATAAGTGTTTCAAATGTATATTTTGGCAATGCAAACCAAGATTTCAACAAAGTATTACTTTAAGTATGCATTATGATCTGTTCTAGGGACAAAACCATTTTTAAGTGGGAAATTATGGTCTAAATTTCAAACAACTGACTTAAAGTTTCAGTTAAACATATTAGTAAGTATGGAGCTGCCTTTTTGTAATATTTTTTATTTTTAGATCTCATAACTTAGTATTGGACACTCTCTTTTTTAAAAATAAATATGGCCTCTAGTTCTTGTTTTGTAGAGCATCTTTAAAATATTTGATGATTTGGGGTGCCTGGGTGGCTCAGTCATTAAATGTCTGCCTTTGGCTCAGATCATGATCCCAGGGTCCTGGGATCGAGCCCCTCATTGGGCTCTCCGCTCTGTGGGGAGCCTACTTCTCCCTCTCCCACTCCCCCCTGCTTGTGTTCCCTCTCTCACTGTGTCTCTTTCTGTCTAATAAATAAATAAAATCTTAAAAAAAATAAAATAAAATATTTGATGATTTTTTTTCCAAACAGAAGGAATGATACCAATTGATTTTCAATAATCAAAAATAAATTCCTTATAGAAAAAATTGGATTTCAATTGAGTTTTGAGAGTACTTTATGTGTTATTAAGGGAAAAGTGAATTTTTGTGAATAAACCCTGAGGCCAGTACTATTGCTTCTAACATAGAACATAGCTGTTTATAACTTGTATTTTCTGACATGCAGATGTAGGTTCCTTTCTAACTGACACCATTAAATTATGGACCTAAGATGAAATATTAGCAGTGGAATGGAAATTATGTCTTTGTTAACAGAGGACTTGAAAATAAGTCGAACTGATAAATGGGTTTTAGATTTGATCTAGATTATAAATATCTTTTGTTGTTCTGCAGATTTTAAGAAACCTGGTGTAGGCTGCTGCCTTTTTTTTTCTTTTTCAAAACCATCGATACCTCCAGAGTATCTCAGACCTTTGCTACTCACAGTATGGTTCATGGACCAGCAGCATTTACATTACCTGAGGTTTTGTTAGACATGTAGCCTCTCATTCCTCATCCTAGATCTCCTGAATTCAAGTCTGCATTTTAAGATCTCTAAGTGATTCACGTACACATTGTATGAGAAGCACTGCCTTAGACTAGTGGAGTATTAGTCTCCCTCAGTGGAGAAAGATGGGAAGTCTCCTTGTAAAAATGGTTTGGAGGAGTTTCACAGCACCACATGAACAAACTTTCTGATGTAAAACCAAGGTGTTAATGAGTAGACCTACTCAGAATTATGTTGTTTTAAATCTAGAAGGAGCCTCAGGAGGATATCTAGTCCTACCCTATCTCTTTATAATTAGAAATCTAATTTTCCCAAAAGAAAAGTTAAGTCTTTATTGAACAAAATTTATTGTTGCCTGAAATAATAGTCCACTTAGTATAGTCTAGAATAATTTATACCACTTAATGACTAACTAGATATAGAGGAGAAGGACATTCCATTCTTTGTGCTTTTATTTTTTTTATTATGTACACTTAGCCACTGTATAATACATCATTAGTTTTTGAGGTAGTGATCAATGATTCATTAGTTAAGTATAACACCCAGTGCTCATCACAACATGTGCCCTCCTCAATACCTATTTTGTACTTTTAATTTTACCCATGAAGTTTCTTTCCGCCCAATTCAGTGAACTCTTCACCCTGTCATGGGGACATTCTCCTAAATCTCTTATTTTCATGCTAGTTTTCTTGTGAGTTGTACCTGTTTCCACTTTTAACATTCAGAGTATGCATCCTTTCTTTGGTTACCAACATGAGAGCCACTGCTTTGAATGATTGAGTTCAGTAGATTAATTTTACTTTTTAGGCAGAGAGTTCCTGACATTTGTTAATATGAAGATGACTGATGGAAATTGATTTTTTTTTATAGCATTCAGAACCGTGATCTTTAACTCTTTCAAATTTTGTAGCTGACCAAACTTCTCTGTCTCTTGCTTAGCCCCCTGTATCACCTCGTACAGGTGTTGTATTATATCTTTGCATTTCCTAACAGGCGATGCCTCCTCTTTGCTGGGTCCTGCATCCTGACCTTTCCTGATAACTAGTTACGTTTTCTCCTGTTCAGCAATCTGTCAAACCCCCAAGTTCAATTTTCACCTTCTCTCCAAAAATCCCTCTATGTGGTTGATCAATTATAACAGTTAATCTTTTCGGGATTCTTTTGCATCCACTCTGTGGCCATGAGGGGATGGCACTATTTATGTTTCATATTTGATTTGCCTTTAATCCTGTTGAGATTTCTGAATGTTTTTTGATGGCTCTCCTTGATTCACTATAGTTACTAAACTTTATTAAATATTTATGGATGTGGAATATTTTTAAATTATTATATCTTGGCAATAAATGCAAGATATTAAAGTTTTCATTTAGTTATAATTATCATGTCATAATTTTTAATGTTTTTGGAACCTAGATTGAGCTTTTTTGACTTATAAAACTGCAATTCATGTGGTTCAGTGCTAGAGTTATGCAGTTAGTCCATTGGCCCTTTATTTGTGAAGATTTAGTAACTTTTCCTCTTTTTTTGGATAATATTTTTTAAGTTGAAATTTTATAAATCTAAGAAGGTCTAGATTGTTTATGAGAGAATTAAACAGCTTGCTCTCCTCTCTTCCTGCCAGGCAGTCAGCCCCACTCACCTGTTTAGTTGCTGAGGCTTATGGATAAGCTGAGCATGTTCTAGGTCCTTCTGTCACATTGGACATGGTTAATCCTCCCCTGAGAGTCTGACCCCAGATAAGGGGCAGAAGGTTGTGGTTAAATGGTGATTTGTGATTGCTATGACATTCTCTTCTCTCCGGGCACCTGCATGACTGCTATTTTTCACTAACCAGAAAGAATTGACATTACCGGTTAATATCATTTGTCTTTGTCAGCTTATAGTAAGTTTTAAAGTAAATTTTGCCCCATTTACAGAAGAAGGAGGAAAAAAAATTCTTAAGGCACTGGAAAGGCCAGATGTTTAAGATGAATTTGTATCTATAATTATTGGTCTGTGGAGGTTAGTACAAAATTTCTGTGTTAATGGTTTCAAAATGAGATGATACTACATGTAGTTATAGGTCATAGTACTTGTTCTAATTGAACATACAAAAGTTATGGGATTATTCATTATTCTCCTGTTAGGGTAGATTTGTGCTGTGATGTTGAAATCGGAAAGACATTGCATTATCATTTTTTCACATTAGTATCTTAATGGAAATAATATTTTTCACATCTATTAAAAATATGTGTTTTAAAATTCTGTGGCAAATATTTAAACTGAATTTACATTCCTAACATTGGTTATTTATCTTTAATGAATAAAAAAATGAAAGAAAAAATTTCTGACCCACTAATTCATCATATTTAACATCTTTCGTTTAATAAGAATGCAGTATTTCAGGGTACTATATCATAAAATTATTTTGAGCTTCAAAGAGGTTTCATGGTAAGGAGACCTCAGTAGTACCATAAAGGGGTGCAGGAAAGTCACAAAGTAGTAGTTATATAGTAAGGTATTAAATATATTGATTGTTGGGTTTTGGAATTGCACTATTTTGGAATTACACACACATAAAAAGAAATACGTTGTTTTTTTTGTCACCCAGATATATGTCATGATGTAGAGCTTTTTGTTACGCTTGCCTTTAAATATCTTAGACAAGGTGTGTTTGCAATGATTTTATCTATACCTGAGCCAACTAATGTGAGAAATTTAATTTCTTGAAGACTGAAGCTACTTAGCATTCAGCTCTCTTCCTGAGTAACTTAACTGAGAATATATGTCTTCCAAACTGTGTTTTCTATCAATCATAAATATAAAACAGTATAAAACAATGAACGCAATTTGCTAATGCAACAGCAGGTGGAAGGGGTTAGAACAGAATGGATGGTTGATATTTTTAAGATTGCCATGCCTAGTTTTCGGTATCACAGACTTGCTGTGTTACTTTGGTATGTTTGTTCCTCTTGTCCTTTTCCTCAAGTTATATGACTTTTTAAAAGGGATATAGTTGAGGAAGTCACTAAAATCAATCTATGATCTTTTGACTCTATCATTATATAAATTTTAATTATGAATACATAAGTTAAGAATGCTTCCACTTTAAAATATTTTAATATATTATCCATTTTAGGAAAGAACTTCCTTGGCCTCTGTTATGTTATTCATAAAGTATATATAAGTATATGTGCACACGCAACCCCCATAGTACCCTAGTATTGTTTAAGCTGCTCAAAACCTAAAGTTTTTAATATATGTAGTCTAAGAATCTAACATATATTCAGCATGTCTTTGAGCAATTGTGTTATTTAAATGTAGTTGCATCTGCTATATAGATGACTGGAATTTGGGAATAATGCTTAATTATGTAGCAATTAAAATAACCTAGAAATCTTGCCACTTTCCTGACCCTCTTTAACTCCAGCTCTGCCCTCTCCTACTTAAGATCACTGTAAATTCACTTGCCCATTTCATTTCAGTGATGCCTCCAACTGGTAGCTTAATGTAGTTTAGTCTCCTCCTACTTGGACTGTGAATAACTTGAGGGTAAGAAGCATTTCTTATCCATCATTGTATCTCTAGGGCTTGGTGTATTGTGAGGTTTCATAGCAGTTTCTTGAAGAATGTTTTGGGATAATTATGTTTGCTGAGAAAATCTCTACCTTATGATTCCTTTATCTTTAACTCTTGGTCTTTTTTTTTTTTCTTGGACCCATCTAATGCCTGCCCTCAAAAGGATTTGATGTAATCCAGCTTTGATGGTGAGGAGATGTATAGATGAAATTATAATAAAGTAACAGAGTTCTAATGAATTTACTGAAGCTATCTGATTTAGTTATTCCAAAGCTTTATAAAGCAAGGTCTCCTTCCACTCTCTCCCTCCCTCACTCACTCTATTTATTTATTTATACCAAAATAGAGACAGAATGGTCATTTTTGTTGTTATTTCAAACCAGCTTTGTGAAATATTTCCAAAATTTTGATCCTTTCTATTTCCTGTCATCAACTATTAAGAACGGAGGGCCCTTATGAGCTTTCTATGTGATGCCTTGATCTAATCTTACAATTGGGGAAACAACATGAAACAAATATGAAAGATTGCTTAGTATAAAAACATTTGTTACCATAGGTTTAAGAACTATTAATAGCAAAGAGCTTCTTGCTAAAGCCAATGCTGTTAAGTCAGTAAATAATGTTGATTTTGTTGATTTTTATTACATGGATATAGAACAGGCTAGTGAATAATTGAATTTATACATTCTTCCTATTTGTTGGCGAGGCTGTTTTTACAATGAGGACAAAATAGAGAGCCGACAATTAAGGTCATATGGATTCTGGACTAGATAATTGAAACCAGCGAGCATAAGGATTAGAAGAAATTCTGCAGACCTCATGAAGAAGTTGCTGATCATCTAGAAACACTTTTTGTTGTTTTAAGTAAAATTAATATAATATTTAATACTTGTTCTAACCAGCCTAGAGTTTAGGGAAGCATGCATTTTGGTAGAGGGTAAATATTTAGTGATGAGGTTAAATTAAACAATGACAAGCCTGTATTTTATAAAAGCTGATTGGAAAACCAGACATAGATAATCAGATAGAGACTTAGTCTATTAAAAGTGAAGCTAGATGTAGTGTTCCATGATTCATTGTTTGCATATATCAAAAACTAATGATGTAATGTATGGTGATTAACATAACATAATAAAATAATAAAAAAAAAAAGTGAAGCTGGAGGGGCACCTGGGTGTCTCAGTCGTTAAGTGTCTGCCTTCGGCTCAGATCCCAGGACCCTGGGATCGAGCCCCTCATCGGGCTCCCTGCGCAGTAGGAAGCCTGCTTCTCCCTCTCCCACTCCCCCTGCTTGTGTTCCCTCTCTCACTGTATCTCTCTCTGTCAAATAAATAAATAAAATCTTAAAAAAAAATGAAGCTAGAATAATATAAAGCAATTATCAGAAAAAGGTAAATGATTTAAGACTTTTCATAGAGGTATAAAAATTATTTTTAATTCCTAGGCTATATATATATATTACCTGTCACATGGAAAGGTAAAAAGGAAAAAAGGTAAAAAGGTAAAAGGAAAAAACATGGTATGTTTTTTAAAGAATAGGGCATGTCATCAGGTAGCAAGCATCCAGTGGTCAAATGTCTATTTTCAAGCATTAGTAGAATCTCATTTCTGGGGAGAATTCACTCTTAGCTTTTCAGTTTCTAACTGGTTAACCTCATACATATTTAGAGTTCACTTTTTTCTTTTCTTTAAGGAATAGAGTTAGAACATTTTGGAGTAAGCAGTGTAAAAGCATTTTTGATGATAGATGATCTTCTATGTGAAAGTAGCATTTGTGTTTATTTTCTTTCACAGCAGGATTACAGATTATCCTCAATGATTGTATCTAAGAAAAAAGTGATGAAAGTCTCGATCTACTGTATACATGCTGTTCCATTTCATTTTAATTGAATTGGGGCTCTCAGATCACCTGCAGGAATCTGTGCTTAACTGAATGGCAGTTTTTCATGACTTCAACTGCTGTGTAATTTTCCCTTGAGCATATATATCTCTTAGTAACTGTCCATGTTGAAAATAGAGGGTGGATAGCAATTGACAAACAGTCCTTTCTTAAGCCAAGAAAATCTGAAAAATATAGATTAGTTTATCCTAGCTTTTTATATTTCGGACTCTAGTATGTAATTCGAAAACATGAAAGATGTCGTAAACATTTTTGAGCATCCATTTTTCTTGCTGTGAAGCAAGCTCCTAAATTATATGTTGTTTTAATACCAATCTAAAATCCTAATTCCAGTGAAGGTTTTGTGGCTTTTATATATTGTGAGATAAATAATATTGTTTTTCTTTAGATATATATCTTTTATTCTTTTAAGATTTTATTTTTAAGTAATCTCTATACCCAGTGTGGGGCTCGAACTCACAACCCTGAGATCAAGAGTCATATGCTCTACCTACTGAGCCAGTCAGGTGCCCCTAGATATGTATCTTTTAATATCTTTATCTTTTATCTTTTAATTGAGCTCAACACACTTGGGCAAGTTAGGTGTTTAATCAACTCTAGGTTGTTACTTGAGGAACAATACTTTCCTTTAAATATGCAAAAGATGCTAGTTTTTTTATAATTAAAACAACTTCCTTATATTGTTATTTTCTTGACCTAAATAACATTAATTCCTTTTACTCTTCATTGCATATTTTTGGTTAAACTTGCCTTCTTTGGATTTAAGCCACCTGGGTTGGAGAATTGCTTTCTAGCTCTTGTTAAGGCTATGTATCTATAGATAGGAACAGGTTATCAATAGAGAAGAAGCAGACAGATGCATACACACACAAACATATGCATACTCCAAAGTTTAAAGAAATATTGAAATAAACTCTTTATAGGTAATTTAATAATAGAATAACTTTACATATAAATCTGTATTTTAGATGTACACATTTTGATATTAAATCCAGAAAAGCAGTATAAGAAAAGAGTGTTTTAGGCATTTCACTCATTTAAATGAAAATATTTAATTATTATATAAGAAAGATAATATATAATGGTCAAGTTGGCTCTGTCCCAGAACTGCAAACATAGTTTAATACTAGAAAATCTGTAAATATTATTTACCAAATTAAGGGATTAGATGGAAAAACACATTATCATATCAATATTTGCAGAAAAAATATATTTGCTTAATTTCTACACAAATACATATTACAAAAATTTCTTAGCAAATTAAGGGCATTTTTAAACCTGATTTAAAACAAAATATTTACCAAAAAGTTCCTTTAAAAACATCATTTTAAATAGGAAGATACTATTTAAAAAAAAAAAACAACAGGTGTAAGAAACTATACTCATTTTTACTATTTTCATTCAACCTTATACTAGTATGAGATGCTAGCCAGTGCAATAAAATAAGAAAAATAAATTTATGTATAAAGGTGGGAAAGGAGAAAGTAAAACTGCCATGATTTATAGATAAATGTGATTATTAAAAGAAAAAGAATCTGTAGACAGATTATTAGAAATGATATAAGAAGTTAACAGGTGTTTGGATATAAAATTCAATATGTAAAACCAATTAATTCCTACTTATTATCAAGAAACAATTAGAAAACAATTTTTAAGATTCCATATACAAAAATAATACAATAATAATATACTTTGGAATATATCTATTAAAAGATGTATAAAATGTGCACATACACATTGTAAAACTTTACTGAAATACTTTAATAGATAATAAATGATTATCTCATGTTTATGAAAAGGAAAACTTTAGGGGCGCCTGGGTGGCTCAGTCGTTAAGCGTCTGCCTTCGGCTCAGGTCGTGATCCCAGGGTCCTGGGATCGAGCCCCGCATCGGGCTCCCTGCTCCGCGGGAAGCCTGCTTCTCCCTCTGCCACTCCCCCTGCTTGTGTTCCCTCTCTCGCTGTGTCTCTCTCTTCAAATAAATAAATAAAATCTTTAAAAAAAAAAAAAGAAAAGGAAAACTTTAAATCATAAAAATATTCAGTCTTTTCCAAATTAACCTATAGATTTAGTGATATTAATTCCATTTTAATTAGTATTAATTATAATTCTAATTTAATATGTAGAATATATGTATAAAAACTTTGCAATATGACACAGTTTACATGGCATATTAAGGGAAAATGGAGGACCATTTATAGAGGGTTAATCTATATAGAAAAAAATTAGAATTTCTTATTAATAGTTTTGACTACCTTAAAATTAAGTACTTCTCATTAAAAGATACTTAAAAAAATAATGCAACAAACTACAGATTAAAAGATAGATGTTAGTTGTAAAATTTAACCTACCAAGATTAATCAAGAATAAATGAACTCCTACAAATCCGTAAGAAAAGGCAACATCTCAATCAAAAATGGACAAAAGACATGAACAAATATTTAATAGAAGGAAGTCCTGTGGGTCCAGTAAGCATGAAGAAATGAGATAATTGCAGGTTGCTAATTCAATAAATTCCTACTTTCACTCATTTAGCTTAAATTTAAATCTAGCAAGTTCAAGTGTTGGAGGGAATATGGATCACTAGGGTCTTATGAATTGTTCGTGTAATATGAATTGGTATAACCTCTCTTGAAAAAAAAATTGTACTCTAAAGTTGAATATTCACATATTATCTGTTCCAATAATATTACTCATAAGAGTTTACCCAAGAGAATCTCTTGCCTGTGTCTAACAGGTGGTATGTTCAAGAATGTTCATACAATCATTGTTTAAAATAGCAAAAAGACCTCAAATGTTCATCATCACACCTTGGATAGCAAGACATTATAAGTATACTCTCTACTTTTGTGTATGTTTGAAATTTTCCATAAATGAGAAGGAATGAATGAATGATTTAAATTAAGACCATGTTAAGGGAGCAGGAGAGAGTGAAACGGAGTGGGAGTGTTTGTGAGATTAAAGCAAAATGGCTGTAATTAATGGTTTCATTAAAGTCAAATGTGGTTTCCATTTGAGCTTTAGAACAGCTCTATATTTTAAACAAGAAGTAAAGTAATGTGTTACATGAGTAGTATACTTATGGATTAATAGGGAATTGTATCTGTTTATTAATCTTACACAGTGGAGTAAGGTGTTTGGGTCACTTTACAGGGAAAAATATGAAATAAGTTTTCTGGTGGTTAAGCCAGTTGTGACTGTTTTACCTTAATATCTTCTGTTCTCTGAAATAGAGCTAGGTCAGAGGCAGTGGTGGAATAAAATAAAGCAAGTTAGTATGAAATGTGGCTCTATTTTCTATCTCATTCTCACATATATTGGTATACATATATATATATATATATATATATATATATATATACACATTTTTGAGACTTTTTTTCTTCATTTAAAACTGTAGAGCTTTTCTAAAACTCAGTGAAATATAAGGAGCAGAAAAATAAGCCCTTAAACATTGTTATTTACCTGTTTTAAAATATGTTTTGCATTCAACTTTGAATTATTTTCAGAATTTAGCAGTCCATTTTATGGAAATCATGGGCTATGTCACTTTGAAAATTGTAGGATCACTTGGTGGACAATTTTTATAATGATGTGATTTCCAAAATATTTGTAAGGATGATGATGATAGTGAATAATTGCAGGAACAGTTATTATAATAACATCATTCATGGACTGCTTATTGAATGCTAAGCATTGTGTTAATTGCTTTTAATAATCATTTCAATTGCCTTTTGATTTAGATATTGTTATCCTCTTAGGTTCAGTGGTCACACAGTTGATATGTCTAAAGCTAGGCTTGGAACCCAGGTATTTGGATTAAAATCTTTTAGTTCTTTACCAGTTCTCCACACCAAAAATGGGTACATTTTTCAAGTGGAAAAAAAAAAATAGAATGAGTATTCAAGAAACTTTTTAAAAGATTCTTTTGTGTAGGAAAAGAAGAGTAAATGGACCTCCTTTTCATAATCCTATTTATGCAATTATTTATTTTATTTTTTTCTGCTGAATTGTTTCAAAATTTGCCAATCAGAAGCACTGTCAATTTCCTGTAAAGGACCAGTGATTCAAAATCCTTTAGTTATTGTTTTTGATATGAAGATAGCACATTCTTGGATTTATTAATTAATATCCAGGGGTTTATGGAAGCTTATCTTTTCTGGAGTTCTGATGCTTAAAAGGAAAGTAAAGGCATACATATCTCCGTCAGGAAAACCCAAAGTAGGCCAGGATTATAGGTTGTAAGCAATTTTACATTTCTGAATGTGATATTCCTTTGCTTTAATGCATTTAAAAAGTGCTTATCAGCTCATTAATGAAACAATAGTTTTAGTGAAGCAAGAAATGATAATATATTTCTTTTAATGAATATTCTGGCTTCCTTTAATTGTGCAAACAAATACCACAAAGAGTTCCTTTATGATTTCAGGATGGAGTTGTTTTAAAATGGTTTATAATTATGTAAGTTTTCTAGTAGAATGGTAATTTTAAATTTTTGCTCGGACTGTAAATTTCCCTTTTATTATTAATCCTGGTCCTAAAATAGATTTCAGGGGAAAAACACCCTAAATATAGGGAAGTGCTATTATATAGGTCATACTATACATAGATGTTTACCTCTCTTTTCTAAAAATATTTCTAACCATTGAACTTTTATTTATTTTTATTTTTATTTTTTTAAAAGATTTTATTCATTTATTTGTCAGAGAGAGAGAGAGAGAGCACAGGCAGGGGGAGCTGCAGGCAGAGGGAGAAGCAGACTCCCTGCTGAGCAAGGAGCCAGATGTGGGGTTCTATCCCAGGACCCTGGGATCATGACCTGAGCTGAAGGCAGATGCTTGACCAGACTGACCCACCAAGGTGTCCCACACTTCTTTTTTATTAAACCTCAAATGTTTTAGAGACAAAGTTTGGAGTTTTGGGCTTGAGAACAGATTATTTGGAGAGGATAAAGACAGATAAGAATTAGATTGCCACTGATGGTTTTTACTTAATTCACTAATTTCACAAACTTCAGTAGAATTATTTTACAGAAAAGTATTATCTTTTGATTTTGCTTAATTTTCATGTGATATATAGTATTTTCTCCAGATGCTATAGTACTTTTAAATTAGAAGAAAGGTATTTTTGAATTAGAGAGTATAGGCTGTTCTTGTGAAATGAAACTAATCAATTGATTTAGGGGTCAATGAAATTTTATAAGAAATGTGAAAATAAACCGTACTATAGATGTGCCTTTAATGGGCATAAATGTCTGTAATTGGCAGTGAAAAAGAAGGAGCCAACTAAAGTGTTAAAAACAATGGAACTTAGTTCAAAAATGTTATGGTTCCCCCATCCCTCATCCCCTATATTTTGTAGGTGAACATTTTACCTAAAAATCTTAGCCATGTTGGATCTGTTAATTCGAATTGTTGGTTATCTTTTCATAGAACTTAAATTCAACAAGTATTTTAATATCAATTCTATGATATTATTTGTTTTAAAAACATTTTTCTCTTTATTTTCAGTACACTTTCTTTTATTGCTTATAAGTATCTCAAAATTTGTTTATGCTAATGTCAAGTTAATTTCAGAGAAGAACAAGAGAAGACTTCTATGTTTTTATGAAGATTATTTTAAACAATATTTCTTACTAGTTTGAATTTTTAAATTTATAATAAATGGCATAGATTTGTTTATTTTATGGTCAGTAACTAGCTTATGTATTCTATTGGTATTGCCAGGAAAATAAGCTTAGAAATATAAGAAACATAATTGGCAGGCCACCGGAATTCAAGGTCACTTTTATATGTGTCATCTCTTTGGTGTAAATCTCTTGTTTTTGCTTTTACTAAATTGGAATTGTGAAAGGTGCTTTGAAACTTCAAGCCTATCAGTGTTGATATGTGAGGATAATTTTGAAGATGTAAAATTCTCCCCAACCTGACCCCTTTGTTCTTTCCCCAAAAATGCAAGAAGGAGAAAACGGATTACTATATATAGACAATACAGTAAGGAGATCAGTGATTTGTGAACAGTAAACCATAAAGCAACATCCCCTATAATCAATCAGTTCTTCTCCATGGCTCATTAAAATAAAGCATCCAACTTGTCCAGCTTGCAAAAAGAGTGGTGAATTTCAGTTTGAACTGTTCACATACCCAAAGTCTTTTTTTGTCTGTTATCAGTCAGTTGCCTGCTTAGCTCTATTCATTTCCCATAGCTTGTCTTTGGCCCAGAAAGGGGTTTTTTATCTTTTAATTATTTATAAGGTAAAGAAAAGGTCTATGGGTCCTCTTTTCATTGTAGACACAGTGATTGTGTTGTGTGCTGGTTTGATGTCACACGAAGTTTGAGAATGACTGAACTGATCTTAGATTTAGTTTTGATACTCTTCTCCAGAAGTCTGCCTTGTGATATTTTTATTACTGATGAACCAAGCCATGTGTTACTAATGGAGAAGTCTGTCAAAGAACTTGGCATTTGTTAAAGATTGTCTGATACCATCAGTACCTTACCTACGATCCAAGGCAGTTTAACTATAGAGCTGTGGTTTGTAGTTCTCATTCCTTATTTTTAATTCAAGAAGACAATCAGTTTATTAATAGACTACCTCGAATCTATTTGCTTTTATACCCCTAGTGGAAATATTTAGCCTTCTAACTTTTCAGTGTGTTATATTTGATAGCTTACTATTTGATAAAATGCTGGAAGTTGTCTGTGACAAACTCCTATACTCTTTCTGGGTCTGTGTTTGATCTGATTATCTACAACATCCTAAAAAGCTACCTTATGCTTCTAGTCATTCCTCTGATGACCTATTGATTTAAGTAAGGATTCTCTCATTTAGTAGAAGTTAAAGGTAAGACAGTTAAAAAAAAAAAAAAGCAGCTGAATATGATAGTTCTCTTATGGCTCAAGATGGCTGTCATTGAGTCAAATGTATATTAAAAAGTCAAGTATAGAATTCTTCTCATCGATAAAAATCTTTTTCAATAACAATTTTCAGGTTTATATTATTTTTTAAAAATGGTGTGTTAGATCTTTATAAAAGTGAACTAAAAGTTGGAGGTGAGTACATGTACCAGTGACTGATGAATGAAGTATGATGGCTTTAGTTTTTTGAAGTATTGATCTGTTATAATACTACTGAATATCTGGGATTTTGGTTTCATCTCACATATGTAGGTTAGACACACTGAAACATTTAGTCCTGTGCCCTTTTATTAACTTCTTGGTTAAATTGGATAATCATGTGCTATAGCCATGTTCTTCCAAATTTTCTATTTTAAAGTACTTTTTATTGGTAAAAATCAGAGTACCAGAAAGCAATCAAAGCAGGAAGACCCTGGGGAGAGAGTAGATCAATGTTACGTTCTCTATTTAAGAGCAGCATCAAGATGATTTTTTTTTCTTAAAAAACAAAACCAATAATACGATACAATAACAGTAGAATAGCACAGAATAGCAGAATAGTTTCCAGTTTTGCTACAGTGAGCAAGACCTTATATAAATATAATAGTATTGACCACATTAATTAGATATACGCTCATTTACAATTGATTGTTTCCAAATTCTTTTAAATTTTTCTGAGTCCTTCAGACTTTTTAAAATTTAATTTTATTTAAATTCAATTAATTAACATATAGTCTATTACTAGTTTCAGATGTAGAGTTCAGTGATTCATTAGTTGTATATAACACCCAGTGCTCATTACGTCACATGCCCTCCTTAATGCCCATCACCCAGTTATCCCATCCTCCCACTCCCCTCCCCTACCAGCAACCCTCAGACTTTTAACAGATATCTAGAAATTGCATGTTCATCTTCTCTTAAACTCCTAGTTGCCATTTTGAAGATAAGTTGTTTTCTTCCCTCAACTATTTGCAACTTGGAGTTCTTACAAATAATAATAATTTGTTGTGATAATTTGTTTTCATTATATTTAAGATACAGTGAGCAGCTGAATTATTTTTTTCTGGATTTGGATGTTTTTATGTTGGAGCTAGTAAAGCTTTAATGCTTAGATTTGTATTATGGTAAAGTTGGAACAAATCAATAATTGAATTCAATTCCATTCACCATCTCAGTCTTCACAAAATAAATCTTCAAGAAGCACCAGCTTTAAATTAAGAATAAATGTTATCTCACCAAAGATGTTGGTCAAGCCACAGTTGCAATTCTTTAGAGAAGGAGAGGTTTGAAATAATTATGTGCACTTTGGCATTTTCTTCATATGTAAAGAACACTTGAGCCTCTGAGAAAGTTTTTCTAGTACCTTTCAAAAATAGTATATATTTTGCAAATTAAAATGTATTTGCAGTAAATTAAATGCCCTTTCAAAAAAAAAAGGTGTACCAAGATAAAATGACTGAATGTATTAGGATTTGTTAGTGTTGTGAAGTGACAGAAAACCTAATGCACACGGTCTCTTTTAATAAGGGGACTTCCAGACCTGTGTATATTAGTTTTCTCGGGTTGCCATAGCAGAGTACCACTGCTTGGGTGGCTTAAACAACAGAAATTTATTTGATCACAATTAAGGCTAGTAAGGTGTCAGTAGGGTCGGTTATATTATCTTCTTGGTTTGTAGAGGCTGCGTTCTCCCTTTGCCTTCACATAGTTTTCCCTGTGTGTGTGTGTGTGTTCAAGTGCACACGTGTGAGCATCCCTCCTAATCTCTTCTTTTAAAGACACCAGTCATATTGGATTAAGGTTCACCCTAGTGACCTCATTTTACCTTAATTCTTTTCTTTACAGGACCTGTCTCCAAATGCAGTTATGTTCCAAGGTACTGGGGGTTGGGACTTCATCATATGAATTTTAAGGGAATACGGTTTAGCCCGTAACAAAAGGTATAGGACTTACACAAAAAATGTAGGTCTTCTATCCTTTTTTTTTTTAAGATTTTTTTAGGGGCCCCTGGGTGGCTCAGATGGTTAAGCGTCTGCCTTCAGCTCAGGGCATGATTCCAGGGTCCTCGGATCGAGCCCTATGTTGGGCTCCTGGCTCAGTGGGGAGCCTGCTTCTCCCTCCCCCTCAGCCTCTCCCCCTGCACATTCTCTCTCTCTCTCTCTATCTCTGTGTCTCAAATGAATAAATAAAATCTTAAAAAAAAAAAAAGATTTTTTAAAATTTATTTTTGCGAGAGAGAGAGTGGTGTGTACAAGCAGGGAGACGGGCAGAGGGAGAAGCAGACTCCCTGCTGAGCAGGGAACCTGATGCAGGACTCAATCCCAGGACCCTGGGATCATGACCTGAGCTGAAGTCAGACGCTTAACCAACTGAGCCACCCAGGCACCCAAGTCTTCTATCTTTAATGCTGTTCAGTTTGTCCTCTGTTTTTTTCCTTTAATTAGACTTGGCAAATATCTTTCCATTTTGTTGGGCTTTAGAAAAATAAAACAGCTTTGGGTTTTATTGATTTATTTTACTATTATTTTTAAAGAAGTCAGTTGATGCCTCTATAACCAATTACTACTCCTTCCCAATTCCATTATTTTTTCTGAGGAGAGAGAAACCCAGAGGTAACATTATCTTGATTTGGTGTTTGTGGTTCCTGAACATATTATGTACTTTTATTACTACATATTATTTATCAACAAAATATATATACTATTGATTGTAGGTTTTTAAGCTTTATACAGATGACTTTTTTCCTACAATAATCTGATTTTTAATTTTTACTGTTGACCGTATAGTAAAGTTTTCATTCATTTTAATTGTAGCTATACTATAATTGGTTTTTCCAGTTTTCATTCATAAACATTTAGGTTCCTTCCAGTTTCTTGCTTTTAAAGCAATTTTTGTACTGTGCATCCTTGCATATATATCCTTGTACACATGTGAGATAATTTCTTCAAGATTGATACCTAGGAGTGGAGTTCTTGGATCAAAGCCAAGCTGTAGGTAAAATCCAAATTATTATCAAAATGCTGTCCAAAGTGGTTGGTATATATTTCCATCATTCTCTTGATTTATATTTTTATACAATAATGGCATTTGCAGACTTTTTACTTCCAGGAAATCGGATGGCTGGGTAATGGTATCTGACATTGCTTTACCTTGTATTTTACTGATTACCAGTGAAACTACATTTTCATGTGTATGCGCCATTTTTTTTTCTTTTGCCCATTTAAAAAAATTATATCTTTTGTGTTTATATAACATTGGGACACGCATAGTATTTAATTTTGATTATGGCTTCAATTATTTAATAGAAGATTTTTTTTTTTAATTTTGCTCTGAGTTCATAATGATAGTCTTCTATATTTTCTTTTTTTTTTTTTAAAGATTTTATTTATTTATTTGAGAGAGAGAGAATGAGAGAGAGGGAGTACATGAGAGGGGGGAGGGTCAGAGGGAGAAGCAGACTTCCTGTCGAGCAGGGAGCCCGATGCGGGACTCAATCCAGGGACTCCAGGATCATGACCTGAGCCGAAGGCAGTCGCTTAACCAACTGAGCCACCCAGGCGCCCGTCTTCTATATTTTCTAATAGCAATTTAAAATTTTTGCTTCTCACATTATTATATTTATTTCTTCAAGAATATACATTTATATGTTGTGAAGTAAATTGCCAAATAATTTTCCATTTTGATGATCTTTAAAAGTTACTTTTGTAAATATTTCATGCATATTTAAAATATATGCACGTATTATTTCTGTCTGTAGTATTAAGGATTTTCTATATGTAATAGATTTAACTTATTAATTTTGTTAGAATATTTTCTATTTTTTATTTGCTCCATCTATTTATTTATGATAGAGGTATGTTAAAGCATTCAATAAGATTGTGGATGGGTGTGTTTCTTACTGCATTTCTAACAATTTTGCTTTTAATATTTTGTCTTTTTGTTGCTAGGTGCATATAAGCTCATTAATGTTCTATCTTCTTTGTGGCATGTATGTGTGTGTGTGTGTGTATATATATATATATATTTTTTTTTTGAGAGAAGGAGAGAAAAAGGAAAGAGTGTGTGTGAGTTGGGGGGGGGCAGGGGTTAGGGGCAGAGGGAGAGAGAGAGAATCTTAAGCAGGCTCCATGCCCAGTGCATAGTCCAACCCAGGGCTCCATCTCACCATCCTGAGATCATGACCTGAGCAGAAATCGAGAGTCGGACACTTAACTGACTGAGGCACCCAGGCACCCCTGTGGCTTATACTTTTTTAAAAATGTTATCTCTTTTTCTGCGTAGAAGTTCAGTACAATTTGGTTTTGTTTTTTAAAGATTTGTTTATTTGAGAGAGAGGGAGAGAGAGCAAGCGCGAGTAGTGGGGGGAGGGAGAAGGAGAGAGAGAATCCCAAGCGGATTCCCGAATGAGAGCAGAGCCCAACACAGGGCTCAATCCCAGGACCCTGAGATCATGACCTGAGCTGAAACCAAGAGTCGGATGATTAACTAACTGAGCCACTTAGGCACCCCCAGTACAATTTAGTTTGATATAAAAATGCCACAGTGGCTTTTTTGTGGTTCATTGTTGTCTGTCATATTTTTTCTTACCAATTTAATTTCACGCTGCTGTGTTGCCTTAGGTGAGATTTTTATAAGCAGCAGTTTTTGTTTTTAAATATGTCTTTAATAGGTATGTTGATTCCATCTGTATGTATTGTGATTAATAATATATTGGGACTTCTGCCCTTTTTGGGTGTGATGTTTGTTTATTATTCTTTACTTTTATTTCTTTTGTTTTTGACCTGAATTAAACTGCTGACATTTTCTTTTTTTATTATTTTTTTAATTTAATTTAATTTTATTATGTTATGTTAGTCACCATACAATACATCATTGGTTTTTGATGTGGTGATCCACGATCCATTGTTTTCGTATAACACCCAGTGCTCCATGCCGTATGTGCCCTCCTTAATACCCATCACCAGGCTAACCCACCCCCCACCCCCCTCCCCTCTAAAACCCTGTTTGTTTCTCAGAGTCCATAATCTCTCATGGTTCATCTCTCCCTCCGATTTTTCCCCCTTCATTTTTCCCTTCCTTCTCCTAATGTCCTCCATGCTATTCCTTATGTTCCACAAATAAGTGAAACCATATGATAATTGACTTTCTCCGCTTGATTTATTTCACTTAGCATAATCTCCAGTCCCATCCATGTTGATGTAAAAGTTGGGTATTCATCCTCTCTGATGACTGAGTAATATTCCATTGTATATATGGACCACATCTTCTTTATCCATTCATCTGTTGAAGGGCATCTCGGCTCTTTCCACAGTTTGGCTATTGCAGACATTGCTGCTATGAACATTGGGGTGCAGATGGCCCTTCTTTTCACTACATCTGTGTCTTTGGGGTAAATACCCAATAGTGCAATTGCTGGGTCATAGTGTAGCTCTATTTTTAATATTTTGAGGAACCTCGACACTGTTTTCCAAAGTGGCTATACCATCTTGCATTCCCACCAACAGTGTTAAGAGGGTTCCCCTTTCTCCACAACCTCTCCAACATTTTCTATATTTTCCCTTTCCCCTCTTTGATGCCTTAGAAGCTATAAATTTTATTCTAGTTTTATCTTTGAAGAAGAATCACACGAAAGGTTTTTTTTTTTTTTTTAGGACTCAGTAGTTAATTCTAATTCTTTTTCAATTTTAAGCTACATCTATTTCTATATCACTTTGTACTGAGAAAGGACAATATATAATATGAATCAATGATTAAAAACTCATTGAATACAGAATTCTAATTTAATTTTTCTCTTAATTCTTTTAAATATTACACCATTTTCCCTTGGGGTTATTGTTGTCAAAGAGAAATCTCCTATCAGTCTAGTTGTCTTTTTTTTTCTTCTTCACATCATTTTTCTCTTCTTTGTCGCCTTTCAGATTGTCACTTTTTGTTAATGTTTCATGATTTCACTGTGATAAGCCCACCTTGTGTTTCTGAGAACTCACATCTTCCTTCAGTTCTTAAGATTGTCAGCCAGTACTTTTTTCCACGTTATATTCTTCCTCAGGAATGCCTAATAACCAATCATTGGAACCTCTCAATCTATCCTTCATGAGACATAATTGCTCTTTCATATTATTTTTAACTATCTCTTATTTGCATTCTTGTTTCTGTGCTGTATTCTGAATGAATTCCCCAGCAGTTTTCATTTTCCAACTCTCTAATTTACTTTGTGTGGTCCAGAATTTATCACATGTAATTAATTTTTATTTGAATCACTATGTGTTCATTTCTTAATATTTCACTTTGGTAATTCTTTATATCCAAAAATTCTTGTTTCATTTCTGCTTCATTGTGTTTCATAATCTCTTGTTCTTTTATTTATTTTTCTTTTTAAAGATTTTATTTATTTATTTGACAGAGAGAGACACAGCGAGAGAGGGAACACAAGCAGGGGGAGTGGGAGAGGGAGAAGCAGGCCTCCTGCTGAGCAGGGAGCCGGATGCGGGGTTTGATCCCAGGACCCCAGGACCATGACCACGACCTGAGCCGAAGACAGACGCTTAACGACCGAGCCACCCAAGTGCCCCTCTCTTGTTCTTTTAAAAGGGATTTCAGTGCTTTTTATTCCTTCAGGAAAACTGGTATAGTTAAATTCATAGGTTTTGGAGGCAGTCTGCTTGGGTCTGAATTCCAGCTTTTCACATAACAGCTGTGTTTCTTTAGGCAAGTTACTTAACGAGACCATGCCTCAGTTTCCCCATCAGTAGAATCAGGATAATATAAATATATATTATAAGTTATTTTGAGGGTTTATGGAATTGAAGGGTTACTTTACATAAGATGTTTAGAACAATGCCTAGCATATAGTAAGTTTTCAATTACTGTTAGCTCATTATCGGTAGTGACATCATCATCCACTAACCACCATCATAATAAACTTCATCATCAGCATCATTTTCATGATGAGTATCATTAGTTCTTTGAGTATGATAAATGTTACTTTAAAATCTTTGTCATGATGGGGCGCCTGGGTGGCTCAGTTGGTTAAGCCACTGCCTTCGGCTCAGGTCATGATACTGGAGTCCCGGGATCGAGTCCTGCGTCGGGCTCCCTGCTCAGCAGGGAGTCTGCTTCTCCCTCTGACCCTACCCCCGTCATGTACTCTCTCTCTCATTCTCACTCTCTCAAATAAATAAATCTTAAAAAGAATTCTCTTTTAGGGTGTCTGGGTGGCTCAGTTGGTTGGGCGACTGCCTTCGGCTCAGGTCATGATCCTGGAGTCCTGGGATCGAGTCCCGCATCGGGCTCCCTGCTCGGCAGGGAGTCTGCTTCTCCCTCTGACCCTCCCCCCTCTCATGTACTCCCTCTCTCTCATTCTCTCTCTCAAATAAAAATAAAAAAATAAAAAAATAAATAAAATCTTTGTCATGATGCACTATAAAATTCATTTAATCTGAAAGAAATTCATATTCTGAGTGTTGATTTTCTTGGCCGGCTTTATAGATTTTTTTCAAGTGTTTTAGAATTTGTGTTTGAAAGCACATGTTGATTGGTTAATTATCATTACTGTTGTCTCCCCTCCTCTAGAATCCCCACCCCCTAACAGTTTTATAGTTACCCTATCCCACATTCCAAAATCCTCCTGATAATTGATTCTGAGTTCTTGTGCTAGGAACATGTGGGCTGAATCTACACCCGATTATTGAGCCTCTCAGCCACTCCATCGTTCCCATTTGCAAAGTGTGTCTGTGTCTTTGTTTCAGTAGCTATGACAGCCTCAGGCAGCATTTTTTCATTAGCCTCCTTTCTAGTGTCTGTAACCCAACCCCAAACTTCAGGCTTCAAGCAGAGATCCTGGGCCCATTCCCTTGAATGACTACTTTGGGTCATCCTTATCCTTAGGAGCTGAACTCCCCATCTACCACCTGCTTTCTTGATCTGTAGCCAAGCAGGTGTGTGACTTCAGCCATGCTCATCATTGACCTGTGAGGCCTCATGTTCATGGAGATAGTTGCCTTCTTTTGGGTCCTGGAAATGGCTTACTGATTTCTTGTTTTTATCTATTACTCAGTATTGGTGTGTTTTGGAGCAAAGGGGTGCAGAACTTACTGTGTCATTCTGACTGGAAACTTTTTAATGCCTACTTTATTTATATTATTTCTTCTCTTCTATCATTTGTGAAATTAACTTTATTATTAGTCAGTTGTTACTTCCTGTTTCTCTACCCTACTTTAATTCTCTTGGGACTCATACTATATTGCATTTATATGTTTATTTGGATATTGTTATTCTTCCGCCTAGAACATATGTTCCATGAGCACAGTACTTTGTTTTGTTCCCTACTATATTCCTATGCTCTTAAGAAATTCCCATTACTTATGTAGTAGGTACTTAAACATTTGTAGAATCAATGAGTAAAAGTTGGTGTTTTTTCTTGAAATGTTTCATCATTAATGGATTTCGGTTTAATGTATATTGGAACTCTGTTGGATTTCTCAGAGAATAGTGATTCTGATTGGGAGAGAGATCATATTACCAGAGGATTATGGGTGTTGATGATTTCCTGGAGATTAAGTCTTTCCTGCTTCCTGGGGGACATAAATTACCAAGACCTGTCTTAATGATCCTGCCCCACAATCAAATCTGTGAGACTTATGCCAGAAATAAATTGTGATGGATGTGTGTGTGTGTGTGTGTGTGTGTATCCATCGATGGACACTTAGGTTGTTTCCATATCTTAGCTATTGTAAATAATGGTGCAGTGAACATGGGGGTGCATCTTTTTGAATTAGTGTTTTTATTTACTTTAGATAAATACCCACAAGTGGATTTGCTGGATCATATGATAGTTCTATTTCTAATTTTTTGAGGAACCCACACAGTGTTTTCCAGAGAGGAAAACCCAATTTACATTTCCACCAACAGGGCACAAACGTTCCCTTTTTTCCACATCCTGGCCAACACTTGGTTATTTCTTATCTTTTTGATAGTAACCAGTCTGACAGGCATGAAGTGATATCTCATTGTGGTTTTGATTTGCATGTCCCTAATGACTAACGATGTTGAGCATCTTTTCATGTATCTGTTGGCCATCTGTGTATCCTCTTTGGAAAAATGTCTATTCAGATCTTCTGCCCATTTCTTAATTGAATTGGTTCTTTTTTTTTTGGCTATTGAGTTATATGAGTTCATTATGTATTTTGAATAGTAGTTCCTTATCATATACATAATTTGCAGATATTTTCTCTCAGTCAGTAGGTTGCCTTTTCATTTTGTTGTGCAAAGCTTTTTAGTTTAATGTAGTCCCCCTTGTTTATTTTTGCTTTTGTTGCTTTTGCTTTTGGGGTCAGACTCAAAAAATTATTGCCAAAATCAATTTCAAGGAGCTTACCCCCTATGTTTCCTTTGTCATAAATTAATTGGCCATATATGTATGGGTTTATTTCTGGGCGTTCTATTCTGTTCTGTTGATCTATGTGCCATTTTCATGCCAGTACCATATAGTTTTAATTACTATAACTTTATGATAGAGTCTAAAAGCAGGGAGCTTGATGCTTCCAGCTTTCTTTTCCTTCCTTTCTGAGAATTGCTATTGATCCATTTAAGATGATTACTTAGGGTTTTCTCCTTGGGGCATATATCACTCCCCTCTGCTGCTCATTATAAGCAAACTTGATTTGAATCAGTTTAATGGAGTTGTAAAATTAACTAACCTGGTGGTCCTCTCTTGATTCTGTAATAAATTTTACTCTGATGTTGGAAAAGCCCTGGAATTGCTCCTACCTCAAAGGTGATTTTTTTCCTGTCCTTCTCTGGATGATAATCTTTCCTCCTCTCTTCTTTCCCTGGTATTCCATTTCCATCTACTTTAAAATGTTGCAATAATTTCTCATGTTCTAGTCAGTCTGTGGCATACTTTCTTCTTTCTAGTACTGGCATAGCTGTATCTTTTTTATTTAATTCCATAACTACCATTTTATGATTTGGGGCCTAGAGTGGAGAAATGTGCGTTTTCTCAGCTATTGATTCAATTTTCATACTTTTTTTTATTTGTTTAAGAAAAGTATCTTTCTATATCTAGTATAAGTTACCTGCATTTGTTAATTTTTTCTGAGGAGAAATTAGGGAACAAAGAATAATCATTTAGGCAGTGATTCTTGTTATTAGGAAGACAGGAATTCCTTATACCCTATCATGTTTTCTTCAGGTTTAAACTGTGGATTATCTCCTTTTTATGGAGAACTTTGAAACTTTTTTTAAAAAGATTTTATTTGAGAGAGAAGAGAGGTGGGGAGGAGCAAAGGGGAAGGGAGAGGGAGGGGGGAAAGCATCTCAAGCAGACTCCCCAACTGAGCGTGGAGCTCAACTTGGGACTCAATCTCAGGACCCTGAGATCATGACCTGAGCCAAACTGAGCCACCCAGGTGCCCCTGAAGTTTGAAACTTTTGCTTTTCCACTTGCTACACACACATTAAGATGATAGCATGAGTTTGATTTTATCCCTATCATAAGCCCATAGTACCTTACAATAAAGGGGTGAGAGGTCAAGCCCAGAGAGTCTGTTTTATCTAAAGTCCCCTCTTTTCCTCTTTTAGTCTCTGCCTTTTGCCTTTCTCCCAAGTTAATTAACTTCCATGTCTCCTGGCCATCACCAATTAATTAGATTTCCCTTTCCAATTCTTAGTCTTCTCTTGTTAGTTTTGACAGTTGGTGCTACTAGGAAATGCTCATTTATTTGTTTTAAAATATGATATGGTTTCAGTGCTGTACCAAATACCCAGCTGACATCCAACTAATTAAAGCAGACTGCCCCTGACCTACCTGCACACTGTAGGTTTATTTCATTGACCCTTGGAGTTGACTTTTTTGTGTGCTATTATAAAAAATCCAATCTAAAATTGTAGATTCTTACACCGTTTCTCTGGTTTTGAGCCTTTATTGCTGGCAGAGTCATTAGCTCATTGGTTTCTACTTGTGAGACTGCTTTAAGGTTTGGCTAAGTCACTGATTAATGAAATACACTGCAATCACACTGCAGTCAGATCTCCATCACCTGTGCTCATGGAGGGAAAGTTGAAAATGCAGGTGATGTATTCATCTTTCCAGTCAATTCCAACATCTGAGAAGGGAAATTTGCCCTAGGAAACAATTTCTTAGCATCCAGTTGGCTGACCAGCTCTATGGTCATGATTTTAGGCATGCCTAAATTGGCAGTTATTTTTTTTCTTTCTAAAAATTATACTGACGTTAAAAGTTAAGAACCTCTCCTCAAAGTCAGATAGACCTAGGTTTGAAGTGCATCACTTCCACTTTGTGATGGGGGCAGTGAATTTATTCTCTCGTGGCCTTGGTTTCCTCATTTGTAAAATGAAGATAAATAATACCTATATCCAAGAGCTGTTGCAAGCAGTTGTTTAGCACATTGTCTGATGGGATCAATAATTAATGTAGTATTTTTACTGCCTCATTTCCTTATTCTGCTTTCTAACCTGTCCTGTAGACAGCATCAGCATTACTGGCTACATCCCTTGGATAGCTTTTTCTCTACTTGCTCATTGTTTAAATTGCCTAACTTGGTGAATTTTCTGATATTCTTATTTTCCCAGAATCTTAGTTCAGTTATTTTCAGGCCCTGTGAAGGGTGATTTTGACCTGAACTCTTGTCTTTCCCTTCTGTTATGAGGCCTTGGGGCTATCCCCTCACCAGTTTTCCAAAACATCTAGACTGGAGGGCACCTCCAATTTCCAAACGTTAGGTACTATATAGGTGGCTGTCTGTATGTGAAACAGCCCATATTCTGGGTTGAACAGCTAATGAAAGGTGTTAAAAAGACCCTAGAAGTACACATTTTCCAAGAAAGGTGATGGGAAGATTAATTTAGTATCTTCTTGCCAGGGGCAAGTAGGTTGGGGTGATGGTTACATTGGTGGCTGCTTAGGATCTTGGATGTGTAAAGAGGTAGAGTGGATGAGGAGTGCAGGGTAGGGATTTTCCAGGTACATTTTGCACTGTACCTACCTCTGGATACTGACATTACAGTTAATAATGATCAACTTTGATACCAGGAATAGGGGTAGCCCAAGAATATGATGAGAAGTCAGTCCTGTCTGAGGCATCTGTGATGTAATTGAGTGATGCAGTTTCTTAGGTCTCTGGCTTTGGGCCTCAGCCTCAGCCTCCTCTATTACAAGGGGGCTGATGGAAATGATACCAACATCCTGGAGCTGGTGAGAGAATACAGTGAAATCATGTACATTAAGCACTGTGACAGTACACACCAGCACAAGGAGGAGCTCGGGAGGTGCTGGTGTTGTTGCTGCTGTTTTTATTGTGATTTTAGTTGTTGTTGTTGTTGTCATTGGAAGGTGGCTGGAGAAGAGCCCTTTACAAGATCTAGGGGCATTTTTATATCCTGAATGTCCGACAAATGGTGTAAACCAAAATGTCTTATAACCTGTATATGTTCACCGACTGAAATAAAAATTTTATTCTTGTGGTAGATTATAATGTTGTTGAAGATGTTTGCTACTGCTCCCTGGAAGAGGATTCTGTTGCCTGGTCCCATTGACATTAGCTCTGCCATGTGACATTAGGCTCCATCCTATTGAAATCAGGAAATTGCTAGTTTTGGCCAATAATGCGGGTGGAAGTGACATGAATTACTTTTAAATAGAAACTTTAAAAGCCAGATTGCAGTCTGCAGTCTCCCTTTTCTTCCCTTCTGTCCTGGGGCTGCCTCCTCAGCCTGGAGCGTATAGTGAAGATAGCATGGAGCCCAACAAAAAATAATCTTTACTCACTCATAGTATTGAGTTTTTTGTTTTTGCAACAAAGCCTGATAATAGTGATAGAGTTCTCATATTTTGTATTTCAGATATGAGAGTGTCATGGTCAAGGAGGGTAATGAAGAGACATACAGAACTATACTGTCCAGTACAGAGCCACTAGCCACATGAGGCTATGTAAAATTAAATAAATTTAAAATTTTAGTTTCTTAATTGCACTGGCCACATTTCCAGTGGCCATGGCTTCTGTATTGAACATATCTAGAGCATTTCTTTTTTTTTTTTTTTTTAAAGATTTTATTTATTTATTTGACAGAGAGACAGAGAGAGAGAACAAGTAGGCAGAGAGGCAGGGAGAGGGAGAAGCAGGCTCCCCGCCGAGCAGGGAGCCCGATGCGGGGCTCGATCCCAGGACCCTGGGATCATGACGTGAGCCGAAGGCAGACGCTTAACAACTGAGCCACCCAGGCACCCCTATCTAGAGCATTTCTATCATCACAGAAAGTTCTTTTGAACAATAGTGGAATAAATATCAGTGTGGTCACTAAGACTTGAGATTAGCTCAAGGGACACGTCTAGTGTTTTATTTTTCCTCTCTCAGTTTTTTTTTTTTTAATATATTATCCCATTACCTGTCATCTGCTTATTATATATGGGAAAATCGTAGGTATATTGTAAGTTACAGAATATAATTACACAGCCTACCCTTTTATTTTTCCATTTTTCTTTTTTTTGCAATGTTGCCAATCCTCCATTTAACTACATGCTGTCAAATTAAGCCTGGATGAATGGCTTTATATTGGTGGGTGGACAAGGTAGAAATTTTCCTTGATAGTCCATCTGGATTCTATCAAAGACTAAGGTCAGAATGAATAATAATTCCTTAAAGATAATTGATTTAAAGAATTTTTATAATTAGTCATTACTTAAAAATGTGGCAAAATAACCATATCTAGAGATAGCAGTGTTCTATATTACCTAGATATAAATTTAGAGTTTCAGATTTAATGTTTGAAAGTATGCTTAATATTTTCTATTCTAAAAAGAAATAATCAGAGTCACCACTGTGGCACAAATAAGTCATCCACCGTCCATGGCATGAACTGTTCACACTCACTTCCTAAATGTTTTAGGGCCCACAAATGATGCACATACCATTTTTCATTAATTAGTTATGGGATGTTTCAGCAAATGTCCTATGATATTGGGGTCACTTGAAATATTGTCACTGCTGTTTCTCATGCATTCAACGCACATCAAGTTGCCCATATCTAAATATCTTGTAGTTCTACCCAAACTGGAAAAAGCATTTATCTAAGCAGCCAGAAAACTTCTGTCTCTGCTGATGGAAGATTTGATAGAAACTGAGTGATATTGTTTCAGCCCAATGTATTCTGTATAATTAAGCAATTGATGTTCTTTAGTCCATTAAGCAATTTCATCTGCCCTCCCTAAAACTACTTGGAATTCATTTTTGTTGGTTATTCTGATCATTTTTAAATCTCATTAATTAGAGTTGAGAAGCAACATTAGCGAAAAAATTTGAATTATAAAGCTTAAGGCATTCTAGAAAAAAGTACTTAAATTCCTCAATATATATAGTTATTTGAAGTCAAATCACCAAGCAAAAACCTTCTTTAATGAAGAGATAACAATTATAATTTTACAATATCTTTTTAAGGAACAATGTTTGCCTGTATTTACAGTTTATTTATATGTATCTAGGTAACAAGTGCATCTGAAGTTCTTGCAAACAGTTTGGTCTCTCAATTATATAAATATTTCCCTTGACAACAATTTGTACTATTTTTGTTGTTCTTATTCTTAAGAGGGAAACTTCAGTTTAGTCCCTATCACTAGCAGAGACCTATCTTCAATTAAAAAGACTCATGACTTCAGACCATTAGGCAGAACAGCTACCTGCTTCTGTGCTTGTCCAGGGCCCTTCATATCTTTGAAGCATACTGATGGTGACCCTAAGATCTTGGGGTAGTCCTAGGAATAACACATATTAGCAAAACAGGCCAGTAGACTCTTTAGTTTTAAACACATGGAAATAATGGCATAGCATTGTTAAAAATGAAGCAGAAAAGGAGGAAAGACTGATGTCATTGCTTTGTCTGGTGGGGGAGCACTTTTTATTTAATCCTTTTTATTTTTTTTTTTTATAGTACTTACTAGTTCCATTTCTTAACCTCATATTTTGATTTCACTGGGTGGCCGAGCCTGCATTCAGGCAAATGAACTTTCATTTGACAATTAAGCCTTCATTGAACCTTGCTTGGTGTTCAGCATGGCCCTGGTTTTTATAGGATTCCTAGTACACGCATTAAAGGGTCTGTAGAAGGACATGGGTAAGTCAGTAGGTAAGAATATGAATTTTAGGGGCGCCTGGGTGGCTCAGTTGGTTAAGCGACTGCCTTCGGCTCAGGTCATGATCCTGGAGTCCCGGGATCGAGTCCCGCATAGGGCTCCCTGCTCTGCAGGGAGGCTGCTTCTCCCTCTGACCCTCCCCCTCTCATGTGCTCTCTGTCTCTCTCATTCTCTCTGTCTCAAATAAATAAATAAATTCTTTAAAAAAAAAAAAAGAATATGAATTTTAGGGCGCCTGGGTGGCTCAGTTGGTTGGGCAACTGCCTTCGGCTCAGGTCATGATCCTGGAGTCCCACGATCGAGTCCCGCATCGGGCTCCCTGCTCGGCGGGGAGTCTGCTTCTCCCTGACCCTCCCCACTCTCATGTGCTCTCTCTCATTCTCTCTCTCTCAAATAAATAAATAAAATCTTTAAAAAAATATGAATTTTATTTTTTCTAAGCAATGATAATAACTCAGCTATAGATATTGGGCAGGACTTTTTTTAGGTGATAATTTATATGAAACATCTCTGTATGTTTCAGGGTATATGTATAAGGGAAATGTGCTAGGGGCACAGAATAAGAGCCAAATGGCTATAAAAACACTGGCTCAGCTTTACCTCTTTCCATGCGACATTGGGAATGTTCTATAACATTTCTGACCCTCTGTTTCTTCTCATGCATAAAACATGGATAAAAGTAATACTAAATACCTCATAAGATTATTGTGAAGATAACTGTACTTATTAGCGTAGTACCTAAAAATACCAAGTGTTCGGTAAATGTTATTGAACACTGTAGTCAACATGGCAGTGATCTGTGAATGCTTTTAAGTTGCTCTTCAGCGTGCATCTGTCTACACCTACGTGTGATGCAGGCTAAATTTATGTGAGTTATGGACTCTTCCGGATTTATCACTGCAATCGTAAGATCTGATAGAAGAACTAATTTTATGCTCTGCATAATTGGCAAGCGTGTCTAATGTGGAAAATGGCACATAACTCACTCAGGTGTGATAGTTATCATGGGGTGTCAGTTACTGCATTTGTATCTCTGAACTCATTGATATGGTCAATAAGCAAAGAATATTTTAAGATATGATAAGATGACATGTTAATTCAGGTAATATGTCCAAACTGAAGACTTTTAATATAATATAATAATCTGTATTTTTATAGATGATGTATCTGAAGTGCTCTGAGCCCCATCCTGTTATTTAAACGTCTTCCATATCTCAAAGCCAGATCCTCTTCTGTCTTTGAGGATTTAGAGTATGTGGGTAAAGAAGAGATTGAAAATGCTATAATCTTGATTATTCACAGTATCTTTAGTGTGCTTAAAAGACCTACCCGTCCGTTTATAAGCGTTTGCCACCTATCTCACATCTGCTGTCTCTGATAAACACAACTTTGAGTACACACTCTCTGGCCCTGAGAACATTGCAGTTAAGGGGGCCTTGGTTCTGGGAAAGTTCAGGGTTGTACTTTAGTACAGGGCTACTCAGAATCCATCTTAATAGTTGAGGAATCATAAGTACTGCTGATTTGTCATGTTATTGCACATCTGACTTCGAAAAATGGGTATCATCATTATTTATAATAGTTTCATGGGAATTTTTAAAAAGCCAGTGCCACTAATGAAACACATACCTGATTCAGTCATTTCCAGTTGGTACTGGCCTATTCTGTTAGTTAAGATAGAAATGTCACCATCATGTTTCAATAGGAAACCACAATTATTTAAATCAGCAAGTGCATTTTATTATACTTAGTTTAATAATTTCAAAATTTTAAGGTGGTAGAGCTCTCAGCTGAGGAAACTGGGAAATTGTAGATATCACTGAGGCTTGTGACGTGCAGGAAAGCCGTAAGTGATGGCAGTACTGCTGTGATTTTCTACTTGTGTCTGAATGCATGTGTATCCTCATTCACTGAACAAATATTTATGTTGCCCTTGTTATGTGTCATGACCTCAGGAAGCATACCATCCAATGGAGCAGACAGACCCTGAAGCAGGTAATAATAATAAAATGTAACGCATGTTAAGATACATTAGTTTGATGCAGAGAGGGGCATTTGGGGATCTCTGTATTTCTTGACTCCTTTCTTGCTGTGGGGCAAAATTATTACCAAATCTTGCCACTTTCTCTCTAGAATGTCTTCTTCAAGAAACCTAACTATGCCCTATTTGTCCCTTTATCACTTTTGTCTTTATTAGCAAAGCTTATTTTCATTGAAAAGGTCTGCCATCTCCTTGAAGAGAACAAAGTTCTTCAGTAACTTTGTCCTTTGAAATCATTTTCACAATTGTCACAATACTCTGACCACTGTCTTTCTAAAAATGTCTCTCAATTCATTTCCTCAAGTATTCACAGGCCACATTTATACTTTATGTTCATGTAGGTCAGTTAACATGGAAACAAAAGTTGTGTTGTGTAGCCTGGTTGTTCCTGTCCCCTGTCAGCAGTCTCATTATATAAATGTAAGCATTACTGTGGGAGCTGAGTCCTCATCTAGGGTGGTAGAACATCTTTATAGCTAATATGATTTTACCCATGGTGTTCCCAAATCAAAATAGCTCTTGATATACCAGGTTCTGTCAGTTGCTTGTGCCTGTTTTAATTCTTGATCAGCCATACCTCTTCTCACAAGGGTATCACATCTTTTGTACCTGTTACAGCCTTTTAAAGAGGAATCTGCATCATTCTTTTTTAAGGTGTTATAGACAATCTGCATCCATAGAGATATTTAAACAATGGAATTACTACTTGCTTTGAGCCTCCACATTTCAACAGTGATTATCCTACTTTTACAGTATTGTTGGAATACGGTAATAGTTAATTTAAAAATAAATAAATATGTAGGCTGCCTGGGTCCAAGGGACACACTGTGAGTATCTTAAGGAAACTGGCAGCTCTTCTAAAAATCAGATCATGTTATTGGGCCCAGAATTGGCTTTGATATATCCTTTATTCACTGGGGACTATGGAGGAACAGCTGCCTTTTGAAAGTAGCCAAGGGAAATTTGCTGACAGACATAGATATGAATAGGGCAATAAAGCTTGCAAACAACAACAGCAACAAAAGAATGTTGATGCAAAACCTACGAAGACTCAAAACCAATTTCCTCTTTCTGTCATTTTCTATATCCCTTGTCATAATTCTTCTATAGTTTCCATGCCCATAAGCAATGTCAGATCAAAAATGACAAATTACCTTTTTAAAACTTGTACTAGGTGAATTAAAAACCAATTAGCTTAATTTTTTCCCATGTTCTTGGAAGGCCTAAATTATCAATCTAAAGTACTCTGCTTTGGTGATAGCTTTTAAAAACTTAAAGTATACACAATAAGAGGAGGCAGGGTGTTCAGTGGGACTTTCAACTTAAACTTTGTTTACTCAAGAGTCCTTATCTTCAAAAAGAGTTTTTAGAGGTACGTTTTATTGTCCTGTTTAACATCAGTACCCATCACTTCTTAGTCTTTTGGGTTACAAAAGGTTTCTTGCTCAAAACGGACCCTTGTCTGCCTTACTAGAAAGAGTTTCAAATTTCCCTTTTCCCCTCCCTTTCTTCCATAAATTTTTTATGTGTTTTTCTCTAGTGTTAATGGGAATTGTATGTATAAAATACACAGTAAGTAGAGCTACTACTTTATGTCATTTCCCTTGAAGAAACTTAATATCCATTTAATGGCCACATATACAAGGCCAAAATAGATTTCTGCCTTTTAAGGAAAATGAGATGCCACCATTAAAAAAAAAGTTCAGTGTATTCTTAGAAAATGAATGGATTTCCAACTAGTCAAACCTGACTGGGTATTCTATTTGTCTGTCTGGTTAAGTTCTATTTACACCACATTAGGGTTAAGCCAGGACAGCTCGGAACAGGAAAGGTCTGTATGAATGAGCTTAGGTGGACCCAGGACCAGTAAAAAGAAATGGGAACCTGGATATTAGGTGATGACCAGAGGAGGGGAATTTCGTAACACACTATAAATATTAATTCTGGTCTCTTTCTTGGTCACCAAAAATTAAATTTAGATTTGGTTTTCTTTTGATTTAAGAATGCTTATTCACAAATTTCCCATTAGATTGAAGTAGAATAGAGCTAAATTTAAGAGTCTTCTGAGGCAACTTAGAACTTGTCACATTTAGTTTCTAAATAATTCCATGATTAAGAAGGGTAAGCAAAGGGAGTCCCATCTTTTCAGTCCTCATTATTTTTATTCAGTACTCTAACATTCTATCTTGTGGCATTCCCTTGCTGTCAATGAAGTTGACTAAGTGCAGTCTATAGCTTCAGCTATAAGAAGGAGAATTTTGAAAGCAGGGGAGCTGTTGTCCTGAATGAGTTTCTTTTTATAAACTTGGATTATTCAAGAAAAATTTGAGGATCCTTCACATTAATATTGACCTCCCCACCCCTGCTTACTCATTAAATCTCATTGGAGAGCTTTATTATAGAAAATTAACTTTGGACTTGGCCAAAGATGTAAAATTTCTTTTGAAGTATTTGATAGGCTCCAGTTTTTGTCTAACTCTGTGACCAGATGCATGATACTTGGAGTGGAGAAACAGCAGCATACAACAGAGAAGAAGGATGAATAAACAAACTAGATTTAGCAAATGTTCCTTAAAGTAACTCTTAGGAGTAGCATACTTTCAGCTGCAACTAAAGGAAGACTCAAAACTGGCTTAAATGGGGGGGGTGGGGGCAGGAAAAGGACTTCCATTGGTTCATGTGATCCAAAAGCCTAGCATAGATCTATAGTTAGGAATCTGCCTTCATCTCTTTTCCATTGTCCTCTGTGTTTCTCCCAAGTGGTGGCAAAGATGACCACCAGCATCCCCCATCTGTCTTTCTACCAGCCAAACAATCAGGGTAGCTAGGTACCACTTTGCTGAAAGTTATAACAAAAGTCCCCTAGAGATACCACCTTAACTCAGGTTCAATCAGCTGTCTTCCTGGAAACCAATCATTGTGTCCAGGAAGAAGTTGTTCCCTGAATGGCCAGGCCTGGGTCATGTGTTTACCCCTGGAGCCCCTTAAGAGGATGCTAGGCAGACAAACAAGGGGGGTGGGAGGGAGAGAATAGGAGAATTACAAAAGATAGAGATGAGTATAGGGAAAGACATATGGTGGATGACTAGGCTAGAGTGGAAACAGTAGCCACATTATGAACAATCTTTAGTGTTAGCTAAGGATTTTGCACATCATTGTAAGAGCTCTAATTGAAGGATGCACAAGGAATGCGATATTATCAGATTCTCAGATAAGATCACTGTGGTGATAATATGAATAGGATGAATGGATGGAGGGATGGATAAATAGGGATAGAGATATTATAATATTTTATTCCAAAATATAATGTGTATCTCCCACCTGTCTACCTGGATTTGGCATTTAGGGTCTAGCTATGGAATATGAAATAATAAGGTCTTAAACAGGGGTAGAAACAATACATATAGGTTAAGGGATTTGATGTGAGTATATGTGAACAAAGAACCAACAGGAATTGCCAACTCACTGAAGAGGTGAGAGAGGAAAGGGACATTTACTTTGACTGAGACTATGAGAATTGTGGCGATGGTTAGAGAGAAAATGATTTTGGTTTCAGATGGATGATTATTTACACAAACTGCATTCTCAGGACAATTAGAACCACAGCTAACACTGTGAAATGGTACTTTGGAGGAGCTGTTGCTGCCGATAGCTATAATGTTAAAGCCCATGAGGATTTAGATCATGCATATAGAGATGTAGTTCACACAATGAGAATGACGAAAGAAAAAGGAGAAAAGAGATAAAGAGAAAAGAAAAAAGGTCAAGAATAAGACCTTGAAAAACAAGTAGGGGTAGAGTGACGTAGAAAAAAAAAAAAGCCAAAAGAGGAAAAGATTGATCAGAGAGATGAGTGAGCCAGGAGAGTAAAAAGTCCACACGAAAAAGATGTTTCAAAAAGGAAAGAGAATAGTTATATAGAATACCTCAAGAAAGTTGAAGATTGAGAAAAAGGAAAGAACATGGCATTTGGCAGTTAGGTCACTATGGATACTTGAGATACCATTTCAAGCCAAATTGCAAGAGTTAAATAGGTGTTAAGAAAGTGGAGACATTTGCTGTCTACTCTTTCAAGGAAGTTTTCTAGTGAGAGGTAATCGCCAAAGCTGTTTCATTGAACTTCTCCCAGGGGATCTTTTCTACCACAGTGATGATTTTCAAATACTTCACTGTAGCTCAGTCTCTCTAAGTCCAACCTATTACCTATTCCTAAATTAATTTTCTTAGAGTTCTTTCAGATCATGTCACTTCTTTCTCAGTAATCCTCAGTGTCTCCCCATTATTAATGTACAAAGCCTGAGTGCAAAAGCCTGGATTTAAGTCACCCTACCAGAGCTAACCTAACTTTCAAATGTTAATCTCTCACCAATCCAGTGGGTGAACATTACGTTTTTCTACATGCTCCCAGTATTCCAGCCAAACTGAAAGTCATGCTGTTTCTTGATCATGTCCTGTGCATTCCTATCTAGCTAGTCTAGAATTTTCAAGTGCTCTCTTAGAAATGTTCACTCATTTTTTTTATTCTCTTGGTCATTTGCACAACTGATACTTAAATGGTAAATGCACACTATTCAAGGTAGGGGGTCGGAATAAATGGATGGGTGTTATATAGGAAATGCAAAGATAAATAAGAACAGCCTCTGACTAGATGAGACCTTGTGTTCTTCCTTCACTACTATATCTTGCTCTGTAGTCTGGCTTTACAATAAGTTTTGGGAAGGCATCTTCTGTGTTTTCTGTTTAACAGATCAGGATGTAATATCCTCCCCAGAAATACCAATTTATTTCTCTTTCCTTTATTTACAAAAAAAGCTGCTCACTATACCTCCCATTTTATTCATGTATTTATATATGCATTTATGACAGATATACACATATGAAAATACAAATAAACATATAAATATAATGGGAGTTATCACTAGTTTTAGATCACTTCATTGGATTGAGTTTCTAAAACAATGTGTACTATTCTGTTATCCCATTCCAGATCGATCGATCTATTTTTAGTGTGATTCTTCTTGTGAGACTTATTTCAAAATAAGCTACCTCTTCTATAAAAGTGACATAAAAATCAGTGATAATTATTTCTTAATTTTGATGTCTTCCTCTTTTTGTATTCTATGAGATGAAGGCAATAAAACGATTGAGAGAAATTTTTGAGATATCTGCTTCTTTATAAAATTATCATTGTTATACTCATAAAAATCTGGATAGAGAATATACAACCAAATAAATACATAAGCAAGCAGGCTACCTCTTGCTTTCCCTAATTTCCATGCCGAGTTTTTTCTCCTTCCTCTGGGTTTTATCTGCACTGCAGTTTATCTGCATCTTTTCTGATATTAATCATGTTCTAATTAATATAATTTTATGTGTAAGTTTTCATAAAGTAGAACTTCCTCAGGGGTGACACCTGTTTCTTTCTTACCTAACTAAAAGAAGAGACTGAATGAGTGTCTGTTGAACAAGTGGGCCTCATTGATGATATTTACAACATCAACTTTCTCTCCATGTGTTCAACTATTAAGTTCACAATGACTATCACCCATGTTCTCCATAATGATATATAGGTGTCCATGGATGTTTGTACAGTTCTTCACTTTCCCTGGGTTACTTTCTCCTATAAAATATGTAGCTCACCTTGAATAGTGATTCACGTAGTATCTATTTTCAGCTTTTTTTTTCCCACTTGTCCACATTTTCAGGTCAAAATCCCCTTTGGCATTTTGATAAAAATCCTATCATTTTTTTTTTCTTGTAATGTTGTGATAAATTTCTTTCCCTGCCAGAAGCCCATTTTGACTTCATATCCTCGGTTCAGAAAGCTAACTTCATTTTGTCCTATATCATTTATGCAGTTGTTCTTCGCTTCCCATATTCTCCTTTCTATTTTAATGTCCTGACCTTCAACTAAAAGAAGAAATGAAAACTATATCTCCCAAACCCTTCAGCTTCCTTTCTTGGGCTTCAGAGTCACTATACATGTACTCCATTTTTCCCCAAGTATATTATTCATGGCCAGGTGAATTAGAAATAATAAATAGCAGCCAGTGGATTTGATAAGCTTTGTCAGGTCATATATCTGATATTTGCTATAGGAAAATAGCACACTTTCTAATTTGTCATGTCAGACCCATATAGCACACAGCAGGAAATCACCAACCACAAATGCTCTTCTTCCTGGGCTCAAGAACTGAATGCCAGTTACTGACTGTGAATGTTCCTTATTGTTTGGTAACATAGTATCTTTCCCATTTTTTGGACCCTGCCCCTCCATAAGAAATGTATTCAATGTCACTACCCCACTACATATGAGTAGCAGTGGAGACACACACATGCACTGCACACATATTTATGACTGAACAAAAGTTTCATGAAACAATACTTTCCTTATGCCAGGATGTGATTTTATTTTTAATACTGTGCTATGCATTCTTTGTCATTACAAAGTGAAAAAACTTACTAATTGTTAATATAACAGTCCACTACTGGGTCATATCTTACAATGTGAAAAACTCTGGACGAGATTTGGAAGATTGCTTTTAAATCAGGACTAGATTTACCCTCTGGTTCCTTTTGGGAATCAAAAGTTAATAAGTACTTGGGGAGGCTTTTTTTAAGTGTGGGTTTTTGAGACCCACCCCCCGAAAGATTCTGATTCTGTAATTGCAAGGTAGGGCCCTAGAATAGACTGTTTAACAGTGTCCCCAAATAAGCTCCATACGAGTGGCCTGGAGACCACACTTTGAAAGGCTTTAGAATCTTTCTTTCTGAGGTTGCAGAGGCTCAGAAGTCCTGCTGCTTCCCCTCCATCTCTTTGTCTCATTCATCTGATCCATTCTTTTCGCCAGGCTCACATTTTCTCTACTGCACTAGTGTCTTTATTTCATTTACACTTCATTTTTTCATTATTTCATTCTTTATGCCCTCTACATATGACATCCTTTGTCATAAGCCAAAAATTAGAGACATGCGCTTTAAGCCTTCCCCCCTCCTGCTTTTTACCTCTGTCATAAAGTAGTATCAAGTAGAACCAGTCAGTTTACGGGTGACCTTAGAAGACAGATGTAGCGCCTGCCCTTTGTGAACCTGTTAGTTGCAGAGGAGAGGAGAGGAGGTGAGGAGGGTAGGAAATCGGGGATGCAATTTGAGTCCTAGTCCTTAGTGTTAGCCTTTGGAGCCCACCCACCTCACTCACCTACCCCATTTCTATCACCCTACCCTTGTACATTTTCAGGAGATAGCTGCAGCATCTTTTCTGTTTGCAGGCCTCTTTTTCCACAAGTTCATGTTAACCTTATAATTAAGCTCTTCTACCTTTTATTTACATATATATATATATATATATATATATATATATATACACACACACACACACACACATACATGTATATATATGTGTGTGTATATACATATATATGTATAAACATATATTTAAAGCCTTATAAATCTAAGTATTCTTTGGCCCAGTATTCTACTTCTAAGAAATTGCTCTTAGAAAAAAAAAGTGTGCAAGATTTATGTGCATGTATGTTCATCTCAGTGTTATGATAATTGAAATCAATATAATTGGCCAAAGTAGAGAGTGTTGAATAAATCCTAGTATATCTAAATAGTGACTGGACACAGTAGGCACTCAGTAATATTTGTTGATTACATTCATGAATGTGTTTAATGGAATATTATACATCCATTTTCAATGATGACATTGATATATATGAGTATATATATATATATCAATATCATGTGATAACATATATATGTATGTATAATGACATATGTTTTCCTCAGTGTATGTGTAGGTTTATATGTTAAAGATATATTCATTTAGGAGCAGTTATTCATTAAACTTATTAAAGATCAATTCTATTACTGATTCAGAAGAACTGTATGTTTTGACCAATCTGAACATCACCTGAACCCTTAATAGCCACTGTGGTTTTCTAACTCCATACTGTTGTTTATATTTTTGTGTTTGCTTAGAATATATTATCTTCCAAGTCTTTCCACCAACTTTTGCTTTTTTAAAAAATAGACTTTATTTTTAGGGGCGCCTGGGTGGTTCAGTCAATTAAACATTTGCCTTCAGCTCAGGTCAGGATCCCAGGGTCCTGGAATCCAGCCCCATGTTGGGCTCTCTCCTCAGGGGGGGAGCCTGCTTCTCCCTCTCCCTCTGCTGCTCCCCACTGCTCATGCTCTCCCTTGCTTGTTCTCTCTCTCTTTTTCAGATAAATAAATAAAATCTTTAAAAATAAATAAAACAGACTTTATTTTTTGGAGCAGTTTTAGGTTCACAGCAAAAGGTGTCATGGAAAGTACATAGAATTCCCATATACCTCCTGCTCCCACACATCACCACCTCCCCCGTTATTAACATCCCCCACCAGAGTGCTACATTTGTTAAAAATTGTTGAACCTACATTGACATGTCATAATCACCCTCCATAGTTTACATCAGGGTTCACTCTTGGTGTAAATTCTTTAGGTATTAAAAGTGTGTATCGACATGTAGCTACCAGTATAGTTTGATACAGAGTATTTTCACTACCCTAAAAAGCCTCTGTGCTCTGCCTATTTAGCCCTCCCTCTCCCTGAACTGGAAATCACTGATTTTCTTACAGTCTCCATGGTATGCCTTTTCTAGAATGTCATATAGTTGAAATCATAAGAGTATGTAGTCTTTTCAGGTTGGCTTCTTTCACTTTGTAATGTGCCTTTAAGGTTCCTCTGTGTCTTTAATGGTTTGATAGCTCATTTCTTTTTAGCGCTGAATAATATCCCATTGTCTGGATGTGTTACAGTTGATCTCTTCACCTAACGTAGGACATCTTGGTTGATTCCAAGTTTTGGCAATTATGAATAAAACTGCTAGAAACATCCTTGTGCAGGTTTTTATGTGGACATAAGTTTTCAGTTCATTTGGGTAAATGCCAAAGAGGACAATCACTGGATCATATGGGAAGAGATGTGTTTAGTTTTGTAAGAAACTGCCAAACTGTCTTCCAAAGTGTCTGCAGAATTTTGCATTTCCATCAGTAGTGAATGAGAATTCCTGTTGCTTCACATCCTTGCCAGCACTTGGTGTTGTCAGTGTTCTTTTCTTATTTTAATTCCTTTTCATCCTAAATGCCCAATTGGAATGCTACAACTTCCATAATACTGCCTTAATCAACCTCAACCCATTAAGTACCTCCCCACTCCATACTGTAATTATCTTCATTTTTACCACTCATTTAGACTCACTACATGCTGCTCATTTCTTTTCTCATTTCTCCTATTAGAATATTAACTCTGTGATGACAGCAGCCATTTTTTTACATAAGATGCAGTACTTAATACATTTCTGTAAAATATAAACATTAACATTTATTGAATAGAAGAACTGGGGTTATATTTTTCAGATGAAAATCATTTAAAAAATAAAACCATTTAGAAATGTACCCATAGTATATCTCAGTTGCTTCATTTTTGTTGAGAAGTGGGTAAAATAGTGTTAGGTTTATATGTAGTTCATAGAATCATAGCTCATTAGAGTGAAAAGTAACCTAGTTAACTTTTTTTTTTTTAAGATTTGTTTATTTATTTTAGACAGGGAGAGAGTGTGTGCAGCGGGAAAGGGCAGAGGGAGAGGGAGAGAGAGCCACCCAGACACCCCTAACCTAGTTAACGTTTTAACTTATTTTTGAGGCAGCCAGGATGCAGTGTTGTGATAACCCAATCCACGTCACAGAGGTAGAATTGTGATACATCTCATTTATCACCTTTCATAGTCTTTCCTCAAAACTGTGCTATTGTTCTCCCATTTTTACTGAGTCAGATAGGAATAGTTTTGTTTGTGAAAATGGGTTCTATTCCTAGAAAATGCGAATTTGTGATTTAAGAGCGTGTTATTGAAAATGTCCTATTTCATTAAAATAACAATGTGAATATATATGTTACTGTGCCTCTTTTTTGTACCTTTATTATTTATTTAATTCATTCAAATGAGAAATTAACCAAAGGCCAGTTGTCATGACTCACATCCTTTTACTTTCCGATGTAATGTGTTGTTTCATTGAATTGAATATTTACAAATGAGTCTAATATGAATAATGGTCATTACTAATTGCTGCTCCAGTTTTTGAGTTTTGATTCTCATTATTTTGGTTCAGTGAGATTTCTGAGAAAGTAAGCAATACCTTCTTCTTGAAACAACAGAAACAAGTACTGATAGCGAAATGTAGACAACAAAGTAGAATGTATTTCTCTTGACAGTATAACACCCCTATTTTACTAGCTTTTGTCCTTACTTGCTTTTGCAGGTCCCACTCCTTCAGTAAAGTCTTCTCTCCTATTGCTACAAGTATTTTGAGGAGTCCTACGTGTTTGGCTCTGATGGGCATATACCCCTGTCTAATGAGTAACTTGTGTTATATTTGTTTTCCGGGGCTGCCCTAACAAGTACCACAAACCAGGTAGCTTAAAACAGCAGAAATCTATTCTCTCACTGTTCGGGAGGCTAGACGTCAGAAATCAAGATGCCGGCAGGGCCCTGCTCCCTACGCAGGCTCTGGGAAAGAATCTTTCCTTGCCTCTTCCAGCTTCATGTGGTGACTGGCAGTCTTTGGTGTTCCTTGGCTTACAGAGTGAGCACTCCTGTCTCTGTCCCCACATCTCATGGCCTTCTTCCCTAGGTCACTGCATCCATATCTCCTCTCTTTTCTCTTAGAAAGACACTTGTCACTGGATTTAGGACCCACTCTAAATCTAGAATGATTTCTTCTTGAGATCTAACTAACATTATTTCCAAATAAGGTCACATTCTGAGGTTGCTGCAGGTGGACCTGAATTTTGGGGAGGTCACTGTTCAACCCACGATACTTGGTATGAGCCAAGCACTCTGCCCCCTTTGCTGGGAATATGTTTATTTCTGCCACATGCTGTTGCTTCTGCCAGGCTTTGCTGTCTCTGTTGGATACCAGTGCTCCTTTGGCAGCATATTGCTGTGTATTCCACATACTGCCACCATGGTTAAGCCCCGTTGCCTGAGCTAGGGTATGTGCCACATTGGTGAGACCTCCCAACTGTCCTTGCTAATTGCTGTGGTGCCTCTGGCCTCCATTACTGATGGGCATGACTGCCATCTCCCGCTGGGCCCTGTACTTGCCTGTGGCAACCTTGCTGGTGCCTGGGAAACTCGTGGAACCTCACAGCATTCTTTTGAATTTATATAAAGTAGGTTCTGAAGCAATAAATCCTAGTCACACATCCCATGTTGTATTAAGAATTACTTGTTTTTCATTAATGCTAAAGCTTCATTACTGGACAAAGCTTCACCCCTTCTTTTTTTAAGATGAGGTCTTTCCAGGAAAGCCCTCTCTTTTTCAAGCAAACCAGTCCCTGTCAGGCTCCTCTGTACCAACTGTTCAAATATCTCTGGGGTGATATGAATCCTAGCAGTTTGCAGCTTGAGTTCAAGGTAGGACCAGCTCCCTATGTTTTTGTATTTCCCGTATCCCACACATGTAGTACTGAGTTGAATTGAATTAATTTGCCAAGTTCTGACATGGCTATTTTAATTATTTACAGAAGAGCTTTCTTTCACTATTAAGATAAATACTGTTAAGTAGGAAAAAAATATCCTTTTTGACCTTTTAATAGCTATTAACATTAGACCCAGAAAGCACTCTTCAGCAGCCATAAATACTTTAAAATTTGGTTTTAAATCCAACAAGTATTTTATCTGTGCACACTTCATGCCAGCTATTGTATCAGACTCTAGAAAAAAGATAGGCTCACAGTTCAAAGCTGGAGAAATAATGAAATAATGACAACACAACATCTGTAGTTTGTGATTGAAGCTTAAGGTACTGGGGAAATTGGCACTTGATAAAAATGAAAGGCAAGTGGAAGCCAAGTGGAAAAGGCACTTGGATCCCATGCTGAGCACATAAAATATTAGCTTTTGTACAACACGGAGCCATAGCATATTTTATGTTTAGAGGCATAGTGTGTAGGTTCAATTAGAAGCATGGATGTCAGTGGATAATTGCAATATGGAAGGATGAGGATTTAATCTAAAAGGAGAATAGTTATACCGAAGGGGGCAAATTCTGGAGATTTGCAGATGGTAGACAGTTCATAGTCTATTACTAATTGACTATAGATGTAGGGAAAAGAAGAGAGGTCCAGAATGATTCTCAGGTTTCTACCTTGAATGTCTAGGTGGTTGTTGTACCTTTAACTGAGATATAGACTATAAGGAGATAGAACTAACCTTGGAAACTTATGCTCTTTGAGGGCCATTATGTAATATAATTGAATTCTTATAATAATAGCCCTTCAAAGTAACTAGGAATCAATTATCAAGGAATGTCAAGAAGTTAATACAAATAACTTTAACCTAGGCAGTGACAGAGCTGCTTTTTTTCTCTAGCTGCAAAACTCATGCTCTTAAATTTTTAGGAGGACAGGTAGGGAATAACAGGTATAGATATAGGTGTTGTGTTTGAGGTACCTTAAAATATCTAGGTCAAGTCTTCTAAGAGACTGTTGGAATTTGGAACTTAAGCTCTGAAAAATGATGGGTCTTTTGGGAGAGCCAAATTGAGAGTTATTTAAATAATGAGTAAAGGAGAGAACGTTGTAGGAGAAAAAAAGAAAAATTTGAGGAAATGTCCATAGCATCCAGTGCAACAGATAAGTCAAATTAGGTTAGTCACTTGAAATGCCCGTTGGACTAAACATTGGGAGAGAATTGGTAGTGGTTTTGAGAAGAGGTGAGAGTCCATTTATAAAAGCTTGAGAAATTAATAGGTAGTAAAAATAATATGAATGCACTGTCCTCCATTTATGAAAGTAGCAGTCTTCACCTGTTACTAATAAATCATGAATTTTTTTTTTTTAAAGTTTCTTTTGTTTATTTTGGGGGGGGGGGGGGGGGGTGGGGGCCTTGGGGGGGGGGGGGAGGGCAGAGGGAGAGGGAGAGAATCCCCAAGTGGACTCCCTGCCAAGTGTGGAGCCTGAGGCGGGGCCCAATCCCAAGACCCTGAAATCACGACCTGAGCCAAAATCAAGAGTGCGACGCTCAACCGACTGAGCCACCCAGGTGCCCCATGAAATTTGTTTTTTAGCAGTAAGGATAGTGGATAAAAAAGAAAGTTTATCGTCCATCTCTGATTTGATCCCATCTACCACTAAAGACATACTTTATGATCTGGAAAAGGAAAAAGAGGGTACCTCCTGTGTACCTGAATTAGATTTATTTATACTGTGGTCTAGCCATTGAACTGACTAATCACAGAGGGACCTATCCCATTTGAAATAAAAATCCGTTATGGTAAATACCCTTTCAAGGTAAAATAGCAAAGGATGTTTCTGTATTCCAAAGGATGATGGTTAGAAACAATGCATTGTTATTGAGGTTACTGTAAATGTCATACAGTGAGTGCTTTTTGTTGGTCTTGGTCCATGGAAAAGTCACTTTCTATAAGAAAGAATTTGATAATGTGTTACTTGCTTTTGTACAAAGTCAGAGAGGCTGAGTTAAACTTTGTTGTTTGTTCTTTGGTCCTGACAGCTTGTGATGATCACTGTCAGCTCTTCTTGCCTATTCCAATCTACGAACATAGTCCTCCATCAAAACAAACCATGGCTCATCATGAGTTTTTAATTCTACTCAAAGGAGCAGGGAAGTTTGCATTCTCTCTTCAATTCCTCCTTTTTACCCCACAAGGTAGACTAGTCATTATTGAAAGATGGCAGTCAGTTGTTTCTAAGACATACAAACAAAGAATGTCCACTAATGTGTTAATTTTAGAAAAATTATAGTAGAATAAAAAGATTTGGGTGGTCCACATATTTTCATTATAAGGAATCTAACAAATATCAACAATAAACACATTTAAGAAGAGCATACAATACTTTATTGTTTTTCAATTATAATAATACAATGAATTTACTTCAGGCACACATTTCTGGGGACAGTTCCAGTTCTCTTGTATTTTACTCTTCTCCCACATTCTTCATTTGAATTGTATGTAAATACTCTTCTTGCTCTCAGTGGAACATATTGGTGTTTTTTTGCTTCAGCAGTTCTTTTTTGGTAACTTATCCCATATGTTTGTTAGCCTTTGCATAAAACTGTTTTGTCTGAACTCAGCTTCTGAACCATATCTTGTATGTAGCTGCCAGAATGAGGATTGTTCTAGTTATTTTTGTACAGTTCACTTTGTAATCAGAAACATTTCAGTCATTTGAAGGTAAAAATTGGTTTAAATCTCATTTGTGGAAATAGATAAAGGAGTTTAATTTCAATATTGATTTGGTTTTTTATTTTAATACCATTTTCTAACAGAGTTCACTGACAAATGGTCAATTTTTCATTGCTTTGATGTAGGAAGAATGTTAGGGTTCGAAGCTGATGGCCAAGAAAGAATTCTTGAGACATCATTGGTGCAAAAAGGTAGTTTTATTAAAGCACAGGGACAGGACCTGGGGTCATGAGGAGTGGCCCATTATATACTTTTAAGTTGGGAGAGGGTTAGGGATAGTGTAAATCTTAAAGGGATTTTGGAGGCAAGGTTTCCAGGACTTTGAGGGGGCTAGCTATTGGTAGGAAAAGGTCATTTATTACTGTCTAGTAAAACCTTAGTCATGAGATTCTTCAGATGTATATCGGTGGTCATATGCTTAGGGGATGATTGCCAACAGATAAAGGAAGTTTACAAAGGAATTTTTAAATGTTAAAGTAGACTTACAGGATTCTGGGGATCAGGATAAGATTGCCTTTTGCCCTTAGCAAAATATTAACATCGAGGCAGCTGAGTTCCTAGAGGAATGTCACTCTGCCTGTTTCAAGGATTTGTCAGTGGGCTGTAGGTAGTAAGGAAATTTAATTTTTCTTTTGCCTTTGTTTCCCACATCAGCTGGACATTGCATATGAGATATAACCAACCATCTACACATTAGAGAGTTGGGGGACTGCATTCCATAATTTTTTCTTCACGTCTCAACTTTTAGTTGAGTTGTGTAATGGAACAAAAAGAAGAGAAAAGAAGGACTGTATTTTTTTAACCTTTAAGTAGTTTTGCAATGGGTCATTGACTCTCAGACATTCAGAAGAAACTGAATAAAGGAGTTATTGGAGTTGAAATTTGGGCCTTGGTTGAATTCAGAGATAGTATTTCAAATATTAGGAGCTACTACTTCAATCACCTATGTCCAGATTACTTAGTTTCATAAAGCTAATAAGATTAATATTAGGCATTTCTTTTCATTCATTCATTCATTCATTCAGTTAGTATTTACTGAGTTCCTACTACGTGCTATGCTCTTGGGGCTCACTGTCTCTTTGTGGAAGGGGAAGAACCATCATAAACAAAAAACATGTCAGGGTATATGAAAAGTTTATAAAGAAAAATAGAGTAAGGAAGTAGAAGGATGGGGGAGAGGTGTTATTTCTAGGTTGGGTAGTCAGGTAAGGCCTCTTTGATCAGGTGACAAGGGAGCATCTGAGTGAAGAGAGGCGTGAAACCCTGTGGACATCTGGGAAGAAAACATTTCAGGCCTACATGCCCATAATTGGGTTTTGTGCATAGTCTGAGGGACACCAGGAAAAATTAAACATTGAATTGCTTCTGTGGGTTAATTAGAAAAATATACCAGTGGGTATATGAGGCCCAGATTGCAAAACTCAATAGAATTTATCATCTCTACACACAGATGGAAGAGATTTACATGGCCTTCAATATCCAGAGACTGCTTTATGGAAGAAGTACACTTGAAGTAACTATAGGATTTAGCTATTTATTGTTACTTATTTGATGAACGTTTATTAACACATGAAAATAAGGCATTTCAGAATGGACAGGAATATGATCAGAAGTTCAAAAGAGAGTGTATTAGTTCTTTTTTTTTTTTTAAGATTTTATTTATTTGAGAGAGAGAAAGAGCACAAACGGGGAGGGAGGGGCAGAGGGAGAGGGAGGAGCAGACTCCCCTCTGAGCAGGACCCTGAGATCATGACTTGAGCTGAAGGCAGATGTTTAATCTACTGAGCCACCCAGGCGCCCCTTGAGTGTATTCGTTCTTGTGGCTGCTGTAGCAAATTACTACAAACTTGTTGGCTTAAAACAACAGAAATGTATTCTTTCACAATATTAGAAGCCAGAAATCTAAAATTAATTTTACTGAGCCAAAATCAAGGTATCAACAGGGCCTCAGTCCCTCTGGAGCCGCTAAGGGAGAACCATTCCTTGCCTCACCAGCTTCTGGTGGCTGCTGGCATTGCTTGGCTTGGGGCTGCATCCCTCCAGCCTTTACCTCTATTGTTGCATTGTCTCCTCCTCTTCTGTATATGTCTCATCTTTCTCTGCCTTTCTTTTATAAAGCCATTTGTGATAACATTTAGGGCCCACGTGGATAATCTAGGATAATTTCCTCCTCTTAAGATCCTTAATTCAATCACATCTAGCTAATCAAGTATAATATCCTTATCTCAATATCTTTAACTTATTACATCTGTAAAAAAATGTTACCTTATAATGTAGCATTCACTGGTTCCAGAGATTAGGTCTTGATATTTTTAGAGGGCCACCATTCAAACCACTATAGAGAAGATAAGCATGTTTAACAATACAGAGCCCCATCTAACAAGAATGTAAGAGTTTCTATCAGGAATATTTCCTTTATGTGCTTAGCAAATATTTAATGATTATGTTCATGCATGTAGAAGATATTTACCAAATGTCTGCAATGGACACTGTGTAGGACACAGTTGTAGACATAGAAGCAAACACACAGACCTTAACCTTATAGAATTTATAGACGTTATAGAATTTATACGTTATAGAGGTGAAAGTGAGGGTAAAGTAGGGACAAAAAACAGAGAGCCTATAATACAAGGATTAGGAATTGCAGAGTCATATATCTCTTGTCCACATCCCTAATTTCTGTGAAATTATTGTGATTTAAGAGTGAAGAACCTGAAGCCCAGAGGGGTTAACTGAATTGTCTAAAGACACTTAACTCAGCAAAGAAGTGGTGAAAGGGGAACTGCAATTTGCTTCACTGATGTACATCTCTCTAACTGACCTTGATCCATGATCGGTTCCTGAGATATGGTCAACTCTTAAATTGAGGAATCATGACTTGGTAGTTTGAGAGACTGTATCCAGAATTCATGTATAGAATGCGTTAGAATAGAGAAACACTGGAGCAATAATAGTCCACTAATAGTCCACTAGAGGGCAGTAGTCAAGAGTTTGATGGTACGTATATGCTTGGCCGCATTCATTCAACAAATACTTATTTGTTCTACTTTCTGTAGGCCCTGGGCTGGGAGCTTGTGACAAAATAGTGAACAAAAAGGAGACGCTGTGCCCACCTACATGGAGTTTTCCATCTAGTTAGGGACATGGTTTTATTAATCCAAAGATGACGCAAATAGTTGTACAAATATTTGCAGGCCCTGTGGCAGGAGAGAGCATGGCTTCTGTAAGGAGGGGCTGAGAGGAGTGTTAGGTGGTATAATAGTTTCCTACTGATGCTAACCCGAATTAACACAAACTTAGATGCTCAAATAATACAAATTTATTTCTATGAATTTCAGTTCTCTAGGTCAGAAGTCCAAAATGGGCTAAAATTGAGGTGTCAGCAGGGCTTTCTGGATGCTCTAGGGGAGAACCTGAAGCTTCCCACTTTCCTTGGCTCATAGTCCTAAGAGTAGACTGAGTCCTCCTTACATCACGTCACTCTGACAACCTTGCTTCTCTTCTCTCTGCCCTCACATCTCGTCCTCTGACTCTTCTGGTTCCCTCTTTTATGTTTAATGATCCGTCTGGCAATCCAGAATATTCTCCTTATTTTAATGTCATCTGATTAACAACCTAATTCTCTCTGCAAACCCGATTCTCCTTTGCCATGTAATCTAATATATTCCTAGCTTCCATGGGGGCATCTTCCGGGGCTGTTATTTTGTCTACCACAGGTAACACAGATCATGTTAAGCACTTTAGCTTTATCCTAATAGCACTGATAGTCCATTGCTGGGTTTTTAGCAAGCTGGGGACATATGGTCAGATTTGTATTTTGAAAAGGGAATTCTGACTAAGGGGGAGAAGAGCTGGAGAGGCCACTTAAGAAGCCGTCCCAGTCCCAGAGAAAATATACTTAGCTTGGGGTAGTGGTAATGGAAATGCTGAGATGCAGCTGGCCTTAAGAGAGATTTTAAATCGGAGAGACCCATGGTAGATTAGAGATGAGGGGTGCATTTTTGGCATGCAGAACCAAAAGACTGTGTTGTACTATTCCCTGGAAGAGAGAATATTAGAAGACGAACAGCTTTTGGGGAAAAAATAACATGTTGTTTTTCTGCATAGCTCGGAGACAACAGTAGTAGAAGGGGGAAAAAGCATGAAAATAGACTTGGAGTGAGGATTGGCATGAGTTGAGAACTGCATATGAAAAATAGAAAAGAGTGGGACTGTAGCTTTATACTATAAAACATAACCTGTGTTCCTGGAGAATGATAGTTGTGGGCAGTAGGGGTGAAGATGGGTGTTATGTTGGGAGGTAGCATTCTTATTTATTTGAGTATTAGTAACAATAACTTTTGTATGTTCCATGCATGTATCTAGCAAGCAGTCACTGACTACCATACATACATACAGCTCCCATACTGTGGAATAACATCATAAAGGTAGAAGACATAGATACAGATATAGAATATTTCAGAAAACAAGAGGACAAATAAGTAGCAATAAGTAGTAGGAATATGAAGATGCACTTTTATTCATTCAGGATGCCTTAGGATTAAGTTGCTTTGCTCACTGAGAAATCTGTATTACCTGAACCAATGCTTGACACAGAGTGGGTACTCTGTAAATGGATAGATTGATAATTTATTGAAAACCTAATATTAGTTGTTGTTGTATAGCATTGTATTCTCTTAATGTAATGATGGGATATTGTTCTTGCCTTCAGAATTTTAGTCTTAGGGACTAACAATTTAATACGTGCAATAACGGAGTCATGTTTGGGTGCTGTGAATGATGGTGGAAAGGCCTAATTTGGAGCTGACATTCTGGAGAGGGAAGAGAGAATGCACAGAGGCAGTGATGATGTCAAGTCTTCCTATAATGTATTGTGCATTGGATTCAGTGTGTCATATCTATTCTAGGTCCAAATCAAAGAGAAATTCAATTAGTAAGTGTCTCATCTATAATTGAGTATGGCTCCAAGGAGAACATTGTAATGAATTTTCATTGACAGACTCAGTAAGTGATCAGAGTTGTAAGAAATAAAGCCAGGAACAGTTCTTTAAGGCTATCGAAAGGTAGGCGTATTAGAAGTAGCTGGAATGAGGAAGGCAGATAACGGGATTGATCAGAGGGAATCAGTTTCTAGGAGGAGAGGAGGTATTTAGAAAACAATGAGTTATGAATATGAAGGGCTGGTGCTTTGGAGCCAGATTCATATGTTAATGGCTCACCAAGAATATTAAGGCAAATGCAGACTGATAAACCAGGCTGTGGGAAGACACTGGTGGTTCTTATATAAGAGGGAAAAATCTTACGAAGTTTGTGAAATTTCAATCTTATGAAAATTGGAGATAATCATCTTGACTGTGTTGGAAATACACTGGAGTTGGGAGAAAATATAGAAAAACTGCTTGAAGGCTTTTGTTATAATCCAAGCATCAGGAGATGGACCAAAGTGGTAGCTGTGGCGGGGGCAGAAAAAGACACATGAGTGACTTTGTAGAAGATGTAAGGGAGAAAAGAGAAAGAAATAAGAGATCACTGAGAGTATGAGGTTGGCTTCTCTGAACCAGAAGTTAGGAATAAATGATGGCTAGGGTAAAGGGAGAATAGCAACGTTAGTTCTATCTTCTACTCGATAAAATCTGAAGAAAATACCTACCAAGCTGAACTCACCAACTGAGAAAATATAAAATACTGAAAAGTTGCCCAAATAACTACTTTCCATTTCTTTTCTATTTGTGTCTTCATGGAACTTCTATATTGATGTTAGTGCCACTTTCAGATATTTTAAAATAGTCATAAATGTCCTCAGAGATCATTTTCATTGCTTTGAAAATTTCTACCCATACATGCCCTTCAGGAATCTCTGGTATCAAAATCCAAAAAGTGCTCCCAGGAGGAAAATATTAAGGATTCATTCATCTATGAGAATATAGTCAATGTAAAGTAAAAGTTGGCATCATGGGCTTCCAGCAAGAAGCCTTGTTTCTCAAAGTTTTTTTCTCCATAAAACATCCTAGGAAGTTTATCTGAAATCCTAAATTAGTCATAACTTGCCTAGGCTTAAATCTTATAGGACAGAATCTGAACTCTAATGCGGCATGCAGGACCCATAGCGACCCAGAGTTGTAGCCTCATCTCCTGACCCCTGCATACCTCCAGCCGTGGAAATTGTTGATATTTCAAATATTAAAGAAGACACATGTGGCCCAGGTACTTCTTGTTCTAGACGTGCACACCCAGGAAAGACTCCCCTCAGGAGGGCTCTGGTGGTCGCCCTTAACCTTGATCTATTCATCATGGTCTACCATCTGATACTTAGACTTAAGGATGCAGATTTTTTCACAGGAAGAGTAGATGCCTTTCCTAAGGAGCAGATTTATTTCAGCTAGGAACATCTAATCATCCATTTTAATATTTATTGAGGACTTACTTGAAGCAATGAAGATACAGTGGTGAATGAGGTAGAGCTCAGCCCCAACTTCACAAAACCCGCAGTCCAGCTGGTGGATGGGAGCACATTGTGGTAAGTCCTGCTTGTCCAACATAGAGGAGCAGGGATGCTGTTAGCAGGAGAGTGATAGGAGTAGATTTGTATCCTAATATCCATATAAGACTTTATGGTGAAACTTTTAAATTAAGAGAAGTATTAACTACCAACATAGCAGTCCTCTTGTGCTGATACGTATTATCCCTCTGGACAAAGGTCATAAAAGGAAGACTTTTTTCTTTCTTTTTAGATGAGCAAACTTGAAAAAAAAATTATAGTAACAAATGTGGTGCAGACTGCCACAATAGAACTTTCATTCATTCTTAGGGTGTACTTATAAAGTGGTAGAAGAACATTGGAAAATAGCTCAGCATTATTTTATAAAGTTGAATGTATGCTTGCCACATGAGTCAGTGATTCCACTCCTAGGCAACCACCCAAGAGAAACTCTTTGTGCACCTGAACCAGATTATGCACATAAATATTCACTATTTGTAACTGCAAAAAAAAATGAAAGCATACTGCATGCCCACCCATAGAAGAATTAAAAAAAAAAAAAAACCCATGGCATATTTATACAACAGGATACTGAAAAACAGTTTAAACAAATGCATTATATATATCAACTCACCACCATGGCAGTCTCAAATTATAAAGTTGAGAATAGCAAGTCACAAAAGAACACTTCTAGTGTAATTATATAATGTCAAAAGACAGTAAAATGAAACATTATTTAGAGATATGTGCACATAGAAAAGTATAAAGAACAAATCTGAATAATAGTGGTCATAGTATCTATTCTGGCTATTTTCTGAATTTTCTGTGTTTATTATTATGTAATGTCCTTGCTGTTGTGTTTCAGATATATGATTTTATATGTTTTAGAATAAGCCAATTTTTAATCTGTAGTTTGGTGAAGAGTCAAAATACTAGAGAGCTGAATAATGTATTGACTAAGAATATGAACTTTGGAGTCAGACAAACCATATTTCAAATTCTACCTCTCTTTTAGTAATTGTGAAATTGTTCTAGGTACTCAAGATATACTACTGAGTAAAATAATAAAAAATCCCTATCCTCATGCAGGTTTACTCTCTTGCTGTTGTAAATAAATGTTTATGAATGCTTCTTAAAATAGTGAGCTCCCTGGAATACAGGCTCTGTGTTTTATTCATCTAAGTATATCCAGCATCTAAATCTGGCACATAATAGATATGTTTATGGAATTGAGTTGATGAGTATGTTTATAGAATTGAAGTGAGTTGCATGAATAAGTGAACATTGTACTTTGTACTTCTATGGAACAAGAGAAATACAAATTGTTCTAAGCTTTGTCAATCACAGTTGCAATCTCAAATCAAAGATCAGCTTTCTAAAGCTTCACTCATTAATCTTAGCAGCCTCTGAATCATATATAGAATGATATCAGTAGTGTTGTCTTTAAATACGAAAAATAGAGATGAATAAACTTTAATAGTTATGAGCACCTTTGTGTAGTCTCTAATTTGAATTTTATCTGCTATCTCTCTAAGTTCTTTAGACCAGTCGTTTTAATTTCAGTACCAAAGGAACTGCATTTTTCACTTCTTGAAAACTGCATTCTCTTCCTTCCATAATCCTAAAAGTTACTCTTATACACTATAAAACTGTTATTGACTCCTTTAATAGTTTTCAAAGTTAGATGACAACGCAGTTTTTATATTATGTTCAGTGTGTGTGTATTATAGAAATAAAGCAAATGTGTATGTTTCTGGAATAAAGAATCCTTGGTGTTCACCAGATTCTCAGAGGAGGTAATAACTAATCTGTTGCCAGATATTAGGTTCTTTAGAAAATGAGGTTATTATAAGTAACAAGAAAATGATAATTTTTACATATATGTAATTCTGTACATTTCTGATTTTTCTTTTAAGTGGAATTGCTGGATCAAAAAAGTATGAATATTTTTAATTCTCTGTTACAGAGATAAAAATTACCCTCTAGTAAGTTGGCATTGTAGATTTTCTTTTACATTGGTCCTTCAGTAAAAAACAGAAGCCCAAATAAAACATCTTATAGAAAATTGTTTGACCCTGTAAAATATGTCTCTTGTAATCTTAATATTACCTTCTATTCACATTGTATTAGATTGTGCCCTGACAGTAAATTTTTGTGATTCTAGATATTACAGACTTATTTCTTTGTCTTTCTGCATCTAGATTGAATAAATTATTTTCTTTATATTGATCAGTCCTTACAAAATAAAAACATGACTACATTCTGCCATGAAAACGAATCATGTGAATTTAATAGAAATATTTGTTTATTGGTCTAGAACGCTGGAGATTTCATTATCTATATAATTCAGAAGCAATGTGTGTATTGCTTGTAATGAGGCAACCTCTACTGTAACTTGTGTTTTTGCCTTATGACTCAGTTTTTTTTTTTACAAAGATAGGTTTTGGGGTGTTTCTTAAGAGTCTCATTTTCATATGCTAAAGAATCTTTCCTAACGTTAATTGTTAAATTGACTACCCATAAACTACTATCCTAATGAATTCATCTTACATCTAAGTTTAAACTCGAAAGCCTATAGAAAATTTAAATATTAAATATCATGTCACATTTCCATACTGGTAATTATAGGTATTCAGTTCTAGCTGCTTACAGAATTCTATGATTTCTCCAAAATCACAAGTTAGATAATTACAATGAATTGCTTTGAGCTTATAGAATTAAATTTTTGCTTGTAACTTAATGCCATGTAAGAGAAGTCTCCACCACAGTTTATAAAAATATGTGAGTATTTAAGAGTAATAGTTGACAATTTTTATCAGCTTTTAAACCACTGATGTACTGGTATGTTTATATTGACCACTGCTAGAGCAGTGTTAAACAGAGTGGACAGGACTCTTCTGTGTCTAATTACTACAGATTGTTTTTTCTTTTGAGGGTGAGTAATAGTTATATGAACATATCATCTAGGTTGGGTTTCAAGGATAAAAGAAATATTAAAATATCCTAAACTTACATGGCTTTAGAAATTTCAAGTTTGTTGAATTCATTACAGAGTTTCATGAGTGGGTCAGTGAATAGCAAACCACATGATTAAAACACATTAAATTCACTGTTAAATAGATTTGTCTACCTAAAAACCAGTTCAAAATGTTTTTTTTCCCAGGATACCTAATTCTCGTGTTGTTTTAGAACTATAGTATCCCAGGATTATGTGACTCAAAGTTACAGACACTCAGATTGGGTAAGTCACTGATGAAAAAGAAAAGCAAAACAAGCCAAAAAGCCTCAAGCCAATTAAAATCAACAAACAATAAAACCACATAGAAAAACTTCTGTGCAAACCGTAGGTCTGTCTAGACTATATACCTCCTGTTGATGTACATTAATAAGACTTCTACTTATGTGAAAAAAATTTTTAGTAGATCCTTTATTTTTTTACCTATTTCTAGACTTTTATTTCTTAGTTCTCCAAAACAGGGTTGTCCCTACCTTAAACACACACACACTCTTCTAATATATGTGTTAAGGATTACCTTTGTCTCTTGAACTACAGAACCCTATCTCAGAGGACCATTTTGTCATTTCACCATGAAATGTAAAAAATATAAAAATAAATATATAAAAGCCCTTCCGTTTCTTAAAAAAGGAAAAGGAAATGCAATTTACCAAGTGTCCAATCTGCTGGACATTTAGCACACTGTGCATTTAATCTTTAAAACAGCCTTGCAAGATACATATAAATACATGTATATAAAGAGATAAACCAGCCTCAGAGGACATAGCTCATTAAAGACCATACAGTGCACATTACTGATCCCAGGATTAGAACCCAAGCCTCACTGGGTAGTCAGAGCCCAGTTCTTTTGATTGTTGATAGATAACAAAATGTCAAAGTCATTTGGAAAGAAATAGTGAATGGTAGGAGCTATTGTAGTAGTAATCTTGGTTGAAATGACATTAAACCTGGTTAAAAGAAAAAAAAAAAAAAACTGGCTTAAGAAAAAAAAGGAGAGGCACCTGGGTGGCTCAGTGGGTTTAAGCGGCTGCCTTTGGCTCAGGTCATGATCCCAGGGTCCTGGGATGGAGCCTGGCTTCGGGCTCTCTGCTCAACGGGGAGTCTGCTTCTCCCTGTCCCTCTGCCTGCCGCTTCACCTGCTTGTGCTCGCTCTCTCTCTCTCTCTGATAAATAAATAAATAAAATTTTTTTTAAAAAAAAAGCTGGGAGTTATTTAGGTTATTTATTGATTTAGGAACAAAAAATACAAATGTAGTCTCACTGTGGCGCAAGAAAATTCATTTGTGTCATCCAAAAATCTTACTCTATTGACCAATGAGCCCTTTTATGTAAAAAAGCTTCCTTTTATGTTAACTTTTAAAGCTCTTAAGTAGTGACAACATGGTCCTAGTTAGCTGTAGACTGACATCCTATCATCTGACTTAGCAAGCAATAGCAAGCAAAGGCTTAATTTTCAGTAGTTCCAGTAAAAGTCTTGGGACTGATGCTCCTTGACTATGATTTACCTAACCATGTATGCTACCCTTAAACCATTCCCAGTTATGGTACTCTTACTGACCAGGTTTCAGCCACTTGTCCAAAGCTAAAACCAGATAGTGGGGTTAGCCCTACTAGAACTTTATAAGATAAATGTGGGGAAGGGTGGTTGCCAAAGCAAAATCTGGGCACTCTTTTTAGGGAAAGGGGGAAGATGGACACTGGACAGGCAAAACCAATAGGCATCCATTGTAGCTGTATGTTAAGAATTGAGCCTGTTAAGCCATTTTGGTTTATATTTTGAAATTGTTTAAATATGTTGAAATACCTCTCTTCTCTAGCTTCTACTGCATGTAACCAATTTAGCAAAGTGCTTTTCCTAATTTGATACTTGGTACTATGTCTAAAGACATTTAATCAAGCTAAAGAAAATGTACATTATGTTGAAAATGCAAGAGAACACCAATAAACATATCTGTAGTGACCCCAAGTGTAAGAAAGGAAAATCTTTATTGCCAACATTCACTGTTTAGGATAGCAGGTGTATTAATCTATGTTTCTAAATAAAACCTCAAGCACATGTCTATAATCATCTACTTACTATTCAGATGGAAAGGTCCCTTTGGAGGTTAGTTTGATCTGTCAAACTACCATCTGGATCTATAGCAGCATAAAGCTCTCTGAATTTTCTGTCCTTGCAGCCTAAGCTTTTTCACTGGTATGCTTACTCCTGAGAATGAACTGCCTCCAATTGAGCACTGCTGAGGAGATTTTGAACATGACTTAAACACACACACAGCCTGAGTGAAGTAAACGTGTTAGGTTACTTGAAAAACTCTTAAGGGAAATTGAATGCAATCTCTGATATGGAACTTTCATTTTATAGCCTGGTGGGGTTATTGCTCTAGTTCTGTTATGTGTCTAACACCAAAAATCTGAGTGAGCAGGCACTGGGCTTAACTTTATTAAAGCTTTTAAAAAATAAACTGCAAATTATTTTTCTAAGTATTTTCATTTCTCTTATTTTCTTCATTTTCCAAAGCTGCTCCTGAACTAGATAATTTCTAAATATTTCTCTTAAATACAACCTAAGTAAATATATAATTTATTACACTTATATCAGCATATCTACAATAAGTGATGTTCATTTAATTCACTGTTCATGAATTTATCCATCAAATGGCAGTCGACCATCTACAAAGTTCTGCCAGCAGCATTAGTAGTGCTGTAAATAGATAAATGTTACAGATTGACACTTCCTTCCTTAAGCATGAATATTTGTTTTAATTGCATCTGAGGCTTTCAATAAGGGCCTTATAGCTCCTCGTTTTCCCTTAACCTTCTTTTTTTTTTTTTTTTTTTAAAGATTTTATTTATTTATTTGACAGAGAGAGACACAGCGAGAGCGGGAACACAAGCAGGGGGAGTGGGAGAGGGAGAAGCAGGCTTCCCGACCAGCGGGGAGCCCGATGCGGGGCTTGAACCCAGGACCCTGGGATCATGACCTGAGCCGAAGGCAGACGCTTAACGACTGAGCCACCCAGGCGCCCCTCCCTTAACCTTCTTAAGCAGAATATACCAAGCATTTACTTAAAGACTTGGGGCAGTTGTTCTCAACTTGATGAATGTACTCTAACAAAATAGTTATCCTCAGCATCAACTGAGGGTACAGCCCTACTTGCTTTTCATGTACCATGCTCTGACATTTTCCATGTCATTTTCCTTCCATATTCTGAGATGTTGCTTCTTCCAGCAGTCGAGAGTACATTCTTCTGTCAGTTTCCCAGAATCTCCTTGTGCCCAAGTAGGATTGTCTTCTTTAAACATCCATTGGTCTAAAAAATACCTGGTCAGAATTTTATGGAATATGAAAGTCCTTATGGTCCGAGGAAAACATTGAGAGTTTTACCTGTGAATAAAATGTATGATGTTTTGGGTGCATCAATTCTGGGGCATCTGTCTTGACTATTCAGTATCATTCTCCCTGTACCTCAAACTTATGAGCATATATGTGGTGGGAGAAAGGTAAAATGGGATGTCTTTAGAGAGAGGATATTGTTTTCATGACTGCACTCTAAAAGTTGAGATTACTAGGTATTTAGAGAAGGCATATGATATTCTGATAATTTCTTAAATTATTTTGTACGTATTCTCATAATTTCTTTTTTTAAAAAAAGATTTTATTTACTTGAGAGTGAGAGAGCGCATGTGCGTGCACGAGCAAGGAGGAGGGGCAGAGGGAGAGGGAGAAGCAGACTCCCCCGCTAAGCATGGAGTCCAACTCGGGGCTCCATCCCAGGACTCCGGGATCATGACCTGAGCCCAAGACAGACTTTTAACCAATTGAGCCACCCAGGCGCCCTGTATTCTGATAATTTCTAAAATTATTTTGTTTTTTAGGTATTTTCAGGATAAAACTGGGACATAACTTATATGAAAGTTCTCAGTTATTCAACAAATTCATCTATAGGATTTGCTTTAGGGAGAGAAAAGTTGGTTGGATTTAGACCCTTTCATTTTGATTGTGTTTTTGTACTTCTCTAGTTGTGAAACACATAAACATAAAATTCAAAATCAAATTGTCCATATCCTCGTTTCCTAGAAACCAGAGATTAAACTCAGTAAAAATTAAGGTAAAATGGTGCAGGACCAATGATTACCTTCTGGTGGAAGCAGGAATAGAGTTCCTGTATTAGTTTCTTACTGCTGCTGTAACAAATTACCACAAACTGGGTGTCTTTAAACAACACAGCTCTATCCTCTTAGAGTTCTAGAAGTCAGAAGTCTGAAATCACTTTGCAGTGTTAACATTAAGGTGTCCACATGGCTGCTTCCCTCTGAGAGCTCTGAGGGGAAAATCCATTTCCTGGCCTTTTTCAAAAAGCTTCTCGTGGTTGCCGGTAGCTTGGCTTGTGCCCCTTACTTAACTCCATTGTCAGAGTGTATCGCTCCAACCCCTGCTCCTTGGTCACATAGCCTTCTCCTCTCCTGCAGTCAGATCTCCCTCTGCCTCCTTCTTCATAAGGACAATTGTGATTACATTTAAGACCCAGCTGGATAATCTGGAACAGTATCTTCACCTCAAGATCCTTAAAATCTACAGTCCTTTTTTTACCACGTAAAGTCACATATTCACAGCTTCTAGGAAATAGAACCTGGATATCTTCGGGGGGCTATTATTCAGCCTACCACAGTTCCTCTTTAGTACTTTGTGGCTTTTAAGAGAAATACAGGCCCGCTTGATTTTGGCATGAATGAGAAAACTAATTCCATACCTTAAAAAGTCATTCTAGAAGGAAATGATTTTTTTTAAAAGTATGTGTTCCCTTTAATACTAGTTTGAATATCAAGCTTTTAGGTATTTGCTTTTTTAATGATACTGCTTTTGGATATTGAAGATTCAAAGGAATAGTAGTTGGGCCTATTAGCTAATCAATTCCAATCTGCTAGATCATTGGTGTTTGAACCACTGGCCCCTTGAAAACTGATGAAAGCATCACTGACTCTACATTAAAAATGCACATAAAACAAGTATTTACAACTTCAAAAATAAAAAAATTCAAGGGATCCCTGAAGACTAACCATTAATTCTAAGTATATATGTATAGATCCCAGATTAAGAATTCCTGACTTAGATGTATCCTTAGGTTTGTATTGTTATAAAACTCAACTCAAAGCAGTGCATCTGCATTTTTAAGATGTGTGTTGCTTTCAGCCTACAGATCCATGAATCAAAGTTACTAGTCTTTTGTGAAGCTACTCAAAAAGAAAAAGACATGTAATTGTATATACACTTTAAACTACTTTGCTCATCCTTTCAGTTGTTACCCACATTTCTTACTGTTTTCTTCAATTTAATCCTTTACATTCCACATGTAATTTTGAAGAATAAGATCAAATGGCTTATGAAATCACTAACCTCTCTTTTAGGGGTCGGCAAACTATGACCCACAGACCACCTCTGGCTCTCTGCCTGTTTTTGTGTGGCTAGTAAGTAAGAGTAGTTTTTACATTCTTAAAGGTAAAAAAAAAATCAAAAGAATAATATTTTGTGGTACATGAAAATTACATGAAATTCAGATTTCAGTGTTCGTAAAGTTTTACTGGAATACAGCCACATTGATTTGTTTATGTATCGTCTAAAGCTGCTTTCCCACTACAATGGCAGAGTTGAATGTTTGAAAAAGAGACCTATGGTCTACAAACCTTTCATTTATAGGAAAAGTTTGTTGACCTTGGGTCTAGTTTGTCATTGAATTCACCAAATGGTTATTGAGTGTCTCCTGTGTGCTGAGTCTGTGACCTTCTAGTTTTCCGTTTTTCTGCTCCATGACATTGGCAAATATAGTTTGTTTTTATAATATAAAATATGAATGTCAGTTGTAGCATTTTATATTTCTGACCAGAGCTGATGAAATCTGAAACAAATAGTGCTTTAAATCTTAATAAATGATATTGGCAAGGGGGTAGGGCAGCTTAGAGGCCCATTTCACGGAAACCTAAGTATTTTGAAAAGATGCCATTTTTGTCTACAGGCAAAAACAAACAAATAACAAAACAAACAAAAAATCACTCCCATTACCAGTACGTATTTTTAGCTGCATTAATAATGCCATAAATGGCTTTCTGAAGTCTTTGACCACATCTATGTGCACATGTTTTTCTTTTACCCCATTGTACCGGTCAGTTTTAATTTTAAAAGTGAGGCCACACAATTCCATTTCTCTGGCTTCTGCCCTTAAGCTGCTGCCTTATAAGAAATGAGCAGCTGGTGGGGGGAAAGGTCAAAGTGTGCACATACCTGCCCAGGAACAAAGTGGAAGCCAAAAGGTCTAATTTTAGCCTTCTTTCTCTTGGGAATAACCTAACAGTCACTAACAGGAATTGTTTTGGAATTTATAAACAACATATTATAAGGTATGAGTCATTAAAAAAAAGAAGCATGATTTTCATATGATGTTGAGTGGAAATAGCAGAAGGATTGAGTTATCAGTGAAAAATGCTGAGGTTAGAGTCTTTTGAAGCCAAAATAAAAAAATATATCACAGCAGATTTGGAGCTTGACTTTTGAGAAAGAGTAAAACTAATGAATCTCAAACACTAACCTAGAATGCAACCTGTTTTTAGTCTTTCTGATTTTCTTATGTGTATGTTTTAAGCTGGTTAAAATAGTACTATCACCTTTCAAGTAGTTTTACAAGATTTTGGTTCATCTGTAGAATTTGCTTTAAATCCCATTTGATGGCATCTTTTATCCGTTCAAATCCTCTGCTAACCACGGAGGCGACCATCAGTGGAATAAGAACACCACATTTTGGTGTATATTTTTTTCATTATAAGTTCTTCTGCAATCAGAGAGTCTTATACAAACCAAATAGGAAGAAATTCCAGAGGAAAGAGAATATGTATTAAATATTTTTTAACCTGGTTTTCATGGGCCTGCTACCTAATTACTTTAGCACATTCTGACTTCTTTTGGAAAATAAATCCGTGGTAGGTTGTTTACTTTCCAGTTAACTAAGCCTTTGTTACTGAGTTGGATTAGCTAAACCTATTTACTTTCTTAAATTAAAAAATTCATCACAAAATATTTCAGCTCATAGTGTACAGAGATCAAAATGTTGGATGTTCCTGTACCCACAACCTAGATTTAGCAGATGGTAACATTTTGCCATATTTTAATGAAATTGTTGTATATTGTTAGAATCCTAAGCATATCCCTTTCCTTCTCACAGTCTTTATTTGTGACCACTATCCTGTATCATTCTTGTGGGTATATTTATACTTTTACTATCTATGTATGCATTCGTAACTTGTTTCTGTGTTCTTTACATTTTTCATCTCTACATGTTTGGAAGTGTGCATCCTGTTTCTGTTATTTGGGTACCTACTTTGAAACCATAACGTCTACTTACAGCATACAGTACTAGTATCTCTCTCCTGAGACATTAAAATCTCACTCTCTTCACTCACCCCATTTTGCAGGTTAGAATTTATCTAGCTTTAGTTACATATTGTTCTTAAACATTCTTATGCTAATTATTGTTGTTAATCATGATGCTTATTTAGATTTACCCACTTATTTACCATTTTCATTGCTCATCATTGTCCTTGTGGCCCAGTCTTTTTTTTTTTTTTTTTTGGTCTGGGCTCAGTTTTTTTCTTACTGAAAAGCATTGTTTGGTAGTTTGTCCAATGAACGGTAGATTCTCTGTCTTGGAAATGTCTTTTATTTTGTCTTAATTATTAAATGGTTCTTTACTTGAGTAGAGAATTGTAGGTGGACAGTTTTTTGCCAATGTATTCTGCAGTTTTACTATTTTTATATGTTTGGTATAGACTTATTTTTATTTATTCTGCTTGGTTCTCTCTACGATTCTTTAATCCCAGAATCCCAGTTCTAAACGATTTTTAACCATCATATCTTTTAAAATTGCTTCTGTCTATTTTTAGCCAAATAATAAAATGTCCATTAGCCACATGTTGGAATTTTTCATCCTAACCTTAATATACCTTCACTGCTCTTTAGTGTTTTTTTTTTTTTTATCTTTTTATCCCATGCTGCATTCTGTGTAATTTCTTTAGACAGTTCCTCCAGTTTACCAGTTCTTTTTTCAACAGTCTCTAATCTAAAACCTAGCTATTGAAATGTTAGTAGTAATGACTTATTTTTCATTTCTACAAGTTCTTTTTTTTGTTTTGTTTTCTGTTCTTCTGTGTGTGTGTGTGTGTGTGTGTGTTTAAATAACTGAAAGCTTATAGGTTCCTTCAGTTATTCTATTACCTTAAATTGTGGGGGTGTCAATCTTCTGGGTTTTTGGGGGGTTGTTTTGTTTTTGGGTTTTTTTGGTAGACTCTTACTCATAGTGAACATTTCCTTGTGTGTTTTGTAATTGTTGCTTGTGAGTTATCTAAATGGGAATTTTACATAACCTGGCTTGTGAAAGTTTTCCTTAAAGCAGTCTTATGTTTCCTTCTTCATATGCCTGAGAGGAATCCCCAACCCAAGACCGATTTTAAAATGTTAATTTCTTACATGTAGCACTCATATACTGTGCAAGCAGTGTACATTTTTACTCCAAACCAGTATACAACATAGGAGCCCTGGTCAGATCAGAGATAAGCTTTCTTATCATCTCTTTGGGGCAGGAAAGTTTTTTTTTTGTTTTTTTTTTTTTAAGAGCACATGTGCCAGCAGGGGAGGGAGGGGTGGTGATGGGTGGGTGGTGGAGGGGTAGAGGGAGAAAGAATCTTAAGCAGGCTCCACACCCAGCGTGGAGCCGGTCGTGGGGCTTGATCTCATGACCCTAAGATCATGTCCTGAGCTGAAATCAAGAGTCTGATGCTTAAACAACTGAGGCACCCAGGTGCCCCAAGAAAGATCATTTTAAGGAACCTATTCATTAATGGTGCAGCCCAGCAGAGTTATTCAAAGTTTTGTATGTGAAGGACCAGCAGCATCAGCATTACCTGGGAGCTTGTTAGAGATGCAGATCCCCCGACCTGCTGAGTCAGACTCTCTGGAAATAGATTGAGGAATCTAGGTTTTAATCAGCCCTCTCAGTGATCCTTATGAATGCTGAAGTATGGGAAGTATAGACTTAGAGAGGATTCCAACTTCATGCAAGAATCTCAGTTCCAGCTTGCTTTCTCATTTAGGCAGGCATCAAGACCTTGTTTCCTGTCAGTTAATGGGCATTAAAATCCCAAACTCTAGCTGATAGGGCCTATCCTCAGGTTTGATAGACCTCCCCCCAGTCCTGTCCCCACCACAAGGTCTGCCGCAACAACAACTTATTTGTCCATCTCAGGTTGTCATTTTACTCTGTGCATTCAGGGACATCTTGTTTTTCTTGTGAACTCAACCGTGTTTTTTTTTTTAAGATTTTTTTCATTTATTTTTTTGACAGAGACATAGCGAGAGCAGGAACACAAGCAGGGGGAGTGGGAGAGGGAGAAGCAGGCTTCCCTCAGAGCAGGGAGCCCGATGTGGGACTCGTCCCAGGACCCTGGGATCATGACCTGAGCCGAAGGCAGACCTTAACGACTGAGCCACCGTGTTTTATTTAGAATATCAAGGTGTGTGCAGTAAGAAGACTTCTAGCATAGCTAGAGTCCTCTTACTGCCAGAAGACTTAGCTAAATTGTTCATGTTGTATACTGATATTTATCTTGAATAGTGAATACACATTGTGATTTGTTTTAAATTTGGAAACAGAATAGATATGTGGCCCTCAGTTTTCCTTATATAATTACCTGATGATCCCAGGTTCTTTAAATCTTCACACACACACACACACACACACACACACACAAGATATGGGAATAAAAATTGAAGCAAAGATATTGACATAGTATCTTTTATACAGTCAAAATAGGATTGTTGAATGCTTAAAGGTCTTGCATATTATAAAATGGAATCAAGAGAATTGCTCTCAAGAACATTTAATGTGTCTTGGAATGTAAGCTAAGTGCTTTACATGTGTCATCTAATAAAATCCTTAGAAATAGTCCATTCCCATTTCATAGATGAGAAAGCTCAAGCATGGAGAATGTGGGTATCTGGCCCAGATCACATGGCTATTAACCGAAGTGGGATTTGAACCCATGCAGCCCAACTAGGGAGCTGATGCTTTAACCAATACACCACACTTCCTTTTAGGAAAGAAAAACAGCATTTTGAACAAACATGGTTTGTCTGTCATGCTAAGCCCTTTCACCCATTTCCTATTTAATGCTTACAACAGTCCTACAAGTAGTTACTCCCAGTCACCCCACCCTTTTATGGTTTTTAAGACATGGTGCTCACCTAAGTTAAGTATTTTGCCCAAGGGAATCAGAGTTGAATTTGAACTTAAGTCTATTTGCTGCCAAACATCCTCCCTATGGTTGGTAGGCTGGCTTACTTAGTTCAAAATTTGTTCTTCTGTGGTTATAATACAGTTTATTGATTGCAAAATTACCAACCCAACTATTGGAAGTTTTGTTTAGGGGACGGAGTAATATCCACTGGGGCCCTGTGATTAACAGAAAACATCATTCGACTAAGAAGTCTGAACAAAATAGTCTTTGTTTTATTGACTAGGGTGGTAGGGCTGTTTATTATGTCACCTATTCTTCCTGGGTTTCAGTTTTCTCTTGTTTGTTTTTAAACTACATCCTCTCTAAATGTTTTTATAGCTCAGATACTCTCATTCAATATTAGTAGTTCATAATAATTTACTTTTTTCAACTACAGACAGTTAAGTCTTAATGATACAATCTTACTTTGCTGCTCTTTCCTCAGAGAGACTCCATCTAGTATTTTTGTGATGTATAATGATGTAAATTTGAAACATTCATAGCTGATGTCGGGAGAACTAAGGTAAACTTGGTCATCTCACATGATGACCTCCGGCTGTTTGCTTCTTAAGAATCTCATTATCATCAGTCATCATGACTGGAAATGCAAGCACTTGATTGTTAAAATACTTATGTCAGAGAAAGAAATCATTGAATTTGGGTGATTTAGCATAACAGAGAAAAGTGCAGATTTTAAGTCCATCTTGGATTAGATGTCCAGCTTTGCTAATTCCCAGTCATGGAGGTGAGTTTCTCTCCCAGCCTGTTTTATCCTCTGTAAAATGGGGAAAATAATAGTCTCTACATAATTGGGTGAGGATTAAATGAGCAAATGCATGAACACCTTCAGTGCAGTGTCTGCTTACTTAGTTCACAATTACTTAGTTCAAAATAAGTAAGCACTCATTAATTTTAGCTCTTCTTATTGTCATTGTCACAATGATGATTCCTATTAAGCATCTTTCCTTTATATTATAGCTCCCACTAAATGAACTATCAGGGAAGTAAAAATGTAACACTGAAATTGATGCAAATTTTTTAGTTGTGTTAAATAATTTTTTGAGTCTGGTTCCTACTCTGTTCTCATCAGCAAGAGTAAAGTTGAACAGGACACAGGAAAACCATTCTAAGTGAAGTACGTTTGTGGGGCGCCTGGGTGGCTCAGTCAGTAAGTGTCTGCCTTCGGCTCGGGTCATGGTCTCAGGGTCCTGGGATCCAGCCCGGTATCGAGCTCCCTGCTCCACGGGAAGCCTTCTTCTCCCTCTCCCACTCCCCCTGCTTGTGTTCCCTCTCTCACTGTCAAATAAATAAATAAAATCTTAAAAAAAAAATAAGTGAAGTACATTTGTAGTCAGTCCCATTGGTTAGCAGTTGCTGCTGTTACTTGTATAGTTGACCCTTGAACAACATGGGTCTACATATACATGGATTTTTTTTTTTTGGTCAGAACAGTATTGTAAATATATTTGCTCTTCCTTATGACTTTCTTAATGTTTTCTTTTCTGTAGCCTACTTTATTATTAGAATACAGTATATCATACATGTAACATACAGAATAGGTGTTGTTTGGCTGTTTATGTTATCTGTTGGGCTTCTGGTCAACAGGGGGAGTCAGAAGTTATATGTGGGTTTTTGACTGTTCAGGGGTCAGTGACCCCCTAACCCTGATGTCGTTCAGAGGTCAATGTTCAGGGGTCAGTGCCCCTAACCCTGGTGTCGTTCAGAGGTCAATGTTCAGGGGTCAGTGCCCCCCTAACCCTGGTGTCATTCAGAGGTCAATGTTCAGGGGTCAGTGCCCCTAACCCAGGTGTCGTCCAGAGGTCAACTGTACAGCTTTTCCATATTTAAGCTTGTGCTGTTTAGCCTCCCAGGCTGCAGAGTGTTCTTACATAAATTGAGACAATCTGTCTCTCAGTCCTATACACCAGTGGGCCTGTCTGCTGCTGTCACTTCTAAGCAATTCACTCTTGGAGTTGTGCTTCTGTGTCCCAATAGCATTTCTCCTGGCCACTTTTCTCAGTTTCCCGCGTCTCCTCACCATGGGGCAAATGGGTAGCTGTTCCATTTTCATCAATCCTTTTGACATGTTCAGTGCTAAGAAGCCAAGTTGTTTGGCTGTTGGCTGATTGCATATCTCTGGGTTTTACTCTTAGAGATCTTCTGTGGCTATCCCCGGTAACTGGCTAGCCCAGAAGAGCGAGTGCTGACAAAAGCAATATTTGATGGACCCTGATTGTCCCCTGGATTTTGATGCTAAGCTCTCTATATTTTTAGTTTCCTGGCAACATTATTATTTGACCTCATATTGTTGAATTGCAAGTTTTAGTTCTATGCTGTTGCTAGTTTATGTGACTATAGAGGTTCCCCATTATAAATGATATTTAATCTTTGTATCTAAAATCTGATTTTTGGATCATAGCACTGGGATGATTTCTTGCACATTTCTTGCAAATTTACTCCAAACCTAATTAATGTCATTTATTACTATTTATCATATATTTATTATTTATTATGCACTAATCGCTGAGGAAGCAAATCCAAGTAAGATATATGATCTTTCTAGGATTAGTTACACAGGTGTACACTTGGTGATAATTCATTGAACTGTACATTTGATAACTTTCTTTGTGCACTTTATACTTCTTACTAAAAAAGGTAAAAAAAAGATGTGGTCTGACCTCAAGGAATTTATAGTCTAGTAGGAAAGCAGACATGTAAATTAATGATTTTTTTTTTTTTTTTTTTTAAAGATTTTATTTATTTATTTGACAGAGAGAGACACAGCGACAGAGGGAACACAAGCAGAGGGAGTGGGGGAGGGAGAAGCAGGCTTCCCGCGGAGCAGGGAGCCCGATGCGGGGCTCGATCCCAGGACCCCGGGATCATGACCTGAGCCGAAGGCAGACGCTTAACGACTGAGCCACCCAGGCGCCCCTAAATTAATGATTTTTAAGTAGTGTTGAATGCTATTACATGAGCAGATTTCTGTGGAAGCACAGAGAAAAGTCACCTATACTAAGGATTTATGAGAAAATTTTTAGAAGAGATGACACTATGCCAGAGTTTTAAAGGTTAAGTAGTAGTTATCCATGCAAAGAAAGGCATTCAGAAGAGAAGGAGCAGGATTCTGAAAACAAGATCTCATGAAGCATCCTGCCTGGATGGGACAGGGTGCTATATGGGTGGAGGCAGGTCATGGGAGCTGAAATTAGGCTACTTCTATTGAACAAGATCTGTAGAGACCCTGGATATTAACCTGAAGAGTTTAAGGATAGAACAATTAAATAGTAATAATTAAGGTTTAGTCATGGGAAGGGGAATTCTCAAAAGATACTGAGAGTGAGTGACAAAAGGATAGGAGAGACTTTTGGAGAGCACTGTCGCATCAGTCAAGGAAAGGTGAGTCTCCAGGATGGGAATGTGATCAGGAGTGTCAAATGCTGCAAAGATCCCAAATAAGGTAGGAATAGAAAGTTACCCATTGGCTTCAGCAATATATGGAGGTGATGTAATGCTGCTATAATTATATAGAACAAAATATATTACCTCTGAGTAAGTCATTTTGTTACTTGTCCTCTTTTCTTCATCCTTTTTTAACTACCTCAATTTTTTCCTTCCCATTTTATTTATATTCTGTGTATCTTACTCGTTAATTCTTAGATCTCTCTTTATCTGTAACTCCTTCCCCCTATTATTTTGAAACGTTATCTCATTATTATCATGGGAAATTATAAAATCTTTTCTATAACCACTTTTTCTTTATTAAATGAGATTAGCTTATTATGTAAACAATTAAATGGTTTCCATTGTACTTGTGATGATAAAGAGGCACCATTTGTTTTTTTTTGTTGTTTCTTTTTTTTTTAAAGATTTTATTTATTTATTTGACAAAGAGAGACACAGCGAGAGAGGGAACATGAGCAGGGGGAGTGGGAGAGGGAGAAGCAGGCTTCCCGCTGAGCAGAGAGCCCGATGTGGGGCTCGATCCCAGGACCCTGGGATCATGACCTGAGCCAAAGGCAGACGCTTAACAACTGAGCCACCCAGGCACCCCAAGAGGTACCATTTGTATTTGTACATATCTCAACCTTCCCATCATAAAGAACTCTGTTTCCTGAAAGGTCTTTTTGCTGTCTTCTACTCAGTGTTCTACTCATACATACCCATATTCCTGGGTATGTATGCTATCTTAATTCATAATGACTTTTAATCAAAATATAATGAAGTCATTTAGAATTTATATTTGGAAATATGTTATACATTACATGCATGCATATACACACACATACATAGAAAAGCGAGACAGACCGATCATCTCTTGTAAAGAGTCATTTGGATAATGATTTTGGAAAATACTTTTTAAAAATGCTTTCTATTGGGGGCGCCTGGGTGGCTCAGTCGTTAAGCGTCTGCCTTCGGCTCAGGTCATGATCCCAGGGTCCTGGGATAGAGCCCCGCATCCGGCTCCCTGCTCCGCCGGGAGCCTGCTTCTCCCTCTCCCACTCCCCCTGCTTGTGTTCCCTCTCTTGCTGTGTCTCTCTCTGTCAAATAAATAAAATCTTTAAAAAAAAAATGCTTTCTATTGTTTCAGAATAGTTTTGAAGCAAATGGCAATTACTGTATGTAGTCTGTGTACACATAACTGTAAGATCACAGCCATCATTACCTGGCAGTTATTTTTATTTCTAAGCCTTTAAATTCGAATTCTGGTTAAGCCTCAAATGAAAATTCATGGTACTTTTTTAAGTAGGTAAGAATCATAATGTTCTGATCTAGTAAGATCTAATGTCATCACCAAGAGCACTATACATAACAAGAGAAGTACATTGATCAAATTAATATGATTATTCTCTTTGTCCAGGCTATTCCTAATCTTAGAATTTTACATTCTTCCTTTTCATTCTTTCACTGTATATGTATACATAACTCTATATTTTCTTTGTTTACTCTTGGACTTCTTTCATCAAGTCATTTTGAGATTTTTTGAGATTGTTTTAACATAACTTATTTGTTTATTTAACATAACTATTTTAACATAAAAACATAATTTCATAGAAGCCAGTAAGACAACTCTGAAATCTATCAAGCATATTGGGCAAGAAATGCTTACCGTTGTTTAAAGAATAGTTAAAAGTCAGACTGCACTTTTGTGGCTTATACCACATAAAACAGCAAGATTGTAGCCATTATTATGCTAGTAGGTACTTATTTACTGATTTTTCTTATATGTAAAATATTTAATATTTTATCACTTAACTTTGAGGAAAATTTGAAATTAAGCTCTAATTTTATCAAAATGTTATACTTTAAAAGAACCATAACTTAAGATGCTATGACATTAGTGTTAAATTGAATTATCCATGTTTTATAGAGGCACTTTTCACTAGATTTCACTGTAGATTTACTTAGCCATAATTAATAATGAACTTTATCATTGCAAACTAAAATTTACTTTAGATAGAATTACTTTTTTTTTTTTTTTTAGTTACCTGATGTTGGTATCCAGTTCTCTTTTTTTCCCCCAATAATGCATGGCAATGTAAAGTTCTTAATATTTTCTCTATAATCTTTTAATATTTAATAAAGATGCATTGAATAAATTTAATAATGAAAGTGAAAAATCCTTGATTCTTGTAACATAATAGGTTTTCATTACTTTATTGACCATTGATTCCAAGGTTTAAAACTAAAATGATACATTAGAAGATTTATTTAAAAATCTTACCATTTGTTCTGTTCCTTTGCCACACATTTGCACATCCTATTTTGTTATATATTCTGCCAGGGATAATTTATGCATATAAAAGCAAATAAAAATACATATCATTTTTCTATTAATTTTTATCCAGCTGGCGACATGCTACACACTGTTCAACATCATGCTTTTCACTTAATATGCTTCGGAGATCTTTCCATATTAATGTATGATGAGCTTCATTCTTTTTACCAACTGTGTAGAAATTCCATTGGGTAAATATACCATACTTCATTTAGCAAGTTTCCCTGCCGATATGAATATAATATATTCTCAGATTTTGCTGTAATGCTGTAATGAATAAAAACATATATATGTCATTTGCACAAATAAAAGTATGGCTGTGGAATAAATTCCCTAAAGTAGAATTGTTAAGTCAGAGTATGTGGATTGATCATTCTGGTAGTGTTTGTATAATTTCTTTCCATAGGGTTATACCGATTTTCACTCCCGCTAGGAATGAATGAAAATATGTATTTCCTCATTCATGCAACATATGTTCATACTTTTTACTTGATTGTTAAACCAAAGATTTTATCCCTATTTTATATGTAAATATTTGAGATTCAGGATTGTTGAAAGTACCCCATGAATTATAGTTTTGAGCTTTCATATCATAATGCTACATCTACCATTCTGTCACTTACCACATGATATGTTGTTAGATTCTTATACCTCTTCTGAGTTATTAAAACATAGAGCAACATTAAATTAATGGTAGTAGCATATAACTATGCAAATAGATATTAAGAACAGTAGTATTCCTGGATATGTGTTCAAATACATACAGAATTTAGTTCCCAGTAAGATTTCATTTCAAACAAGTGGGTAAAATTTTGGTAATTTTATAAATGGTTTTAAGTCACCTAGCCATTTATGTCAAGAAAAAAAAAGATATTCTGACTGGTATGAGGTGGTATCTCATTGAAGTTTTGATTTGGATTTCCCTGATGCCGAGCGATGTTGAGCACTTTTTCATGTGTCTGTTGGCCATTTGGATGTCTTCTTTGGAAAAGTGTCTGTTCATGTGTTGTGCCCATTTCTTGATTGGATCATTTGTTCTTTGGGTGTTGAATTTACTAAGTTCTTTATTGATTTTGGGTACTAGCCCTTTATCTGATAGGTCATTTGCAAATATCTTCTCCCATTCTGTTGGTTGTCTTTTGGTTTTGTTGACTGTTTCTTTTGCTGTGCCAAAGCTTTTTATCTTGATGAAGTCCCAATAGTTCATTTTTGCCCTTGCTTCCCTTGCCTTTGGCGATGTTTCTAGGAAGAAGTTGCTGCAGCTGAGGTCGAAGAGGTTGCTGCCTGTGTTCTCCTTTAGGATTTGGATGGACTCCTGTCTCACATTGAGGTCTTTCAACCATTTGGAGTCTATTTTTGTGTGTGGTGTAAGGAAATGGTCCAGTTTCATTCTTCTGCATGTGACTGTCCAATTTTCCCAACACCATTTGTTGAAGAGACTGTCTTTTTTCCACTGGACATTCTTTCCTGCTTTGTCAAAGATGAGTTGACCATAGAGTTGAGGGTCCATTTCTGGGCTCTCTGTTCTGTTCCATTGATCTGTGTGTCTGTTTTTGTGCCAGTACCATACTGTCTTGATGATGACAGCTTTGTAATAGAGCTTGAAGTCCAGAATTGTGATACCGCCAGCTTTGCTTTTTTTTTTCAACATTCCTCTGGCTATTTGGGGTCTTTTCTGGTTCCATACAAATTTTAGGATTATTTGTTCCATTTCTTTGAAAAAAGTTGATGGTATTTTGATAGGGATTGCATTGAATGTGTAGATTGCTAAGTCAGGAAACAACAGATCCTGGTGGGGATGCAGAGAAAGGGGAACCCTCCTACCGTTTTGGTGGAAATGCAAGCTGGTGCAGCCACTCTGGAAGACAGTATGGAGGTTCCTTGAAAAGTTGAAAATAGAGCTACCATATGATCCAGCAATTGCACTACTGGGTATTTACCCCAAAGATACAAATGTAGGAATCTGAAGGGGTACATGCACCCTGATGTTTATAGCAGCAATGTCCACAATAGCCAAACTATGGAAAGAGCCAAGATGTCCATTGATAGATGAATGGATAAAGAAGATGTGGTATATATATATACAATGTAATATTATGCAGCCATCAAAAGGAATGAAATCTTGCCATTTGCAACGATGTGGATGGAACTGGAGGGTATTATGCTGAGTGAAATAAGTCAATCAGAGAAAGACATGTATCATATGACCTCACTGATATGAGGAATTCTTAATCTCAGGAAACAAACTGAGTGTTGCTGGAATGGTGGGGGGTGGGAGGGATGGAGTGGCTGGGTGATAGACATTAGGGAGGGTATGTGCTATGGTGAGTGCTGTGAATTGTGTAAGACTGTTGAATCACAGACCTGTACCTCTGAAACAAAGTAACACATTATATGTTTAAAAAAAAAAAAAGAAGAAGAAGATAGCAGGAGGGGAAGATTGAAGGGGGGGAAATCGGAGGGGGAGACGAGCCATGAGAGACTGTGGACTCTGAGAAACAAACTGAGGGTTCTAGAGGGGAGGAGGGTGCGGGGATGTGTTAGCCTGGTGATGGGTATTAAAGAGGGCACGTTCTGCATGGAGCACTGGGTGTTATATGCAAACAATGAATCATGGAACACTACATCAAAAAAATAAAATAAAATAAATAAAGAATGAAATCTTGCCATTTGCAACAATATGGATAGATCTAGAAGGTATAATGCTAAGCAAAATATATCAGTCAGAGAAAGACAAATACCATATGATTTCACTCATGTGGAATTTAAGAAACAAAACAAATGAGTAAAGGTGGGGGGGAAGAGACAAACCAAGAACTTAACTATAGAGAACAAACTGATGGTTACCAGAGGGGAGGTTGGTAGGGGGATGAGTGAAATAGGTGATGGGGATTAAGGACTGCACTTGTTGTAATGGCACTGGGTGATATACGGAATTGTTGAATCACTATATTTTATACCTGAAACTAATATAACATTGTATGTTAACTATTCTGGAATTAAAAATTCAAAAAAAAAAAAGAAGAAGAAAGATAAAGTATGATCTATACCACACTACTTTCAACAAAATTAATGCCAGATGGATCAAAGATTTACATTAAAAAAAAAACCCAGCAGGTATATAACTTGCAACATTTGTTTAAAAAACAAAGGGAGAGGGCGCCTGGGTGGCTCAGTTGGTTAAGCGACTGCCTTCGGCTCAGGTCATGATCCTGGAGTCCTGGGATCAATTCCCGCATCGGGCTCCCTGCTCAGTGGGGAGTCTGCTTCTCCCTCTGACCCTCCCCCTGCTCATGCTCTCTCTCTCTCTCTCTCATTCTCTCTCTCAAATAAATAAATAAAATCTTCAAAAAAAAAAAAAGGGAGAGGACTGCACACATATACACACACATCACATATGCACATGACAATACAATGAGCTGGAAATGAAATTTAGGAAGTAGTAATAGAAGTTGACTTGGGGTTACCTAAGAGATGAGGAGTCAGTGTTTGAGTAGTAGGGAATGAAGGTTCCTTTTGAAAGAAAAAATTAGGGCAGTTTTAGATTCACAGCAAAAGTGATAGGAAGGTACAGGGATTTCTTATCTCCCTTCTGCCCCCACACAAGCCTCCTGCATTATCACCCTCCTCTACGAGAGTCGAACATTCGTTAAATTTCATGAACCTACATTGACACATCCTGATCACCAAAAGTCCATAGTTTATATTAGGGTTCTCTCTATGAAATGTGTGTTCTATAAGTTTGGACAAATGTATAGTAACGTATCGATTACTATAATACCATACAGAGTATTTACACTGCCCTAAAAATCCTCGGTGTTCTGCCTTTTTTTTTTATTCCCACCTCCAATCTGCTAGCACCACTGATCTTTTCACTGTCGCTATAGTTTTGCCTTTTCCAGAATGTCATATAGTTGGAATCATACAGTATGTAATCTTTTCATATTGGCTTTTTTCACTTTTGTAAATGCGTTTAAGTTTCTTCCATGTCTTTCTGTGGCTTGATAGCTCATTTCTTTTTCGTACTGAGTTATATTCCAGTGTCTGGATGTGCCACAGTTTATCCATTCACCTACTGAAGGGCATCTTGGTTGCTTCCAAGTTTGGCAGTAATGAATAAAGCTGCTGTAAACGTCCATGTGCATATTTTCATGTGGATATAAGTTCTCAACTCCTTTGGGTCAGTACCGAGGAGTGCTAATGCTGATATGTATGGCAATTTTTATGTTTAGTTTTGTAAGAAACTGCCAAACTGTTGTCAAAAGCTGCTGTACCATTTTGCATTCCCACCAGCAGTTTATTACCATCACTATTGCTCCACATCCTCTCCAGTATTTGCTGTTTTCAGTGTTCCAGATTTTGGTCATTCCAGTCCATATGCAGCGGAATATCATTTAATTTGTATTTCCTTGATGGCATATTAATCAAAGCATCTGTCCTTATGTTCTATATCTTCTTTGGTGAGATATCTCTCATGGTCTTTGGCCCATTTCTGAATCATGTTTATTTTCTCATTGTGAGTTTTAAGAGTTCTTTGTATATTTTGGGTAACAGTCCTCTATCAGATGTGTCTTTTGCAGATATTTTCTCCCAGTCTGTGTCTTGTCTTCTTATAATCTTGATGTTGTCTGTCACAAAGAGGAAGTTTTTGACTTTAATGAAGTCCATCTTATCGATTACGTATTTCATGGGTCCTGTCTTTGGTGTTGTATCTAAAAAAACATCACTGTACCCAAGGTCATCTAGGTTTTCTCCTGTTTTATCTTCTAGGAATTTCGTAGTTTTGCATTTTACATATAGGTCTGTGATCCATTTTGAGTTAATTTTTGTGAAAGATGTGAGGTCTATGTCTAGATTCACTTTTTTGCATAGGGAAGCCCAGTTGTTCAAGTGCTGTTGCTGAAGAAACTATCTTTGCTCCTTTGCCAAAGATGAGTTGACTATATTTATGTGGGTTTTTTCTCTGCTTAATATTTTATTGATCTATTCTTGTCCCAATACCGCACTGTCCTCATTACTGTAGCTCTATAGTAAATCTCAAAGTCAGGTAGCATCAGTCTTCCCACTTTGTTCTTCTCTTTCAGTATTGTATTGGCTATTCTGGATCTTTTGTTTCTTCATAGAAACTTTAGAATCAGTTTTTCAAAATCCATAAAATAAATCCTGTTGCTGGGATTTTGATTGGGATTTCACTGAATCTGTAGATCAAGTTGGGAAGAACTGATATCTTGACCATTTGAGTTTTCCTATCTGTTAACATGGAATATTCTCCATTTATCCAGTTTTCCTTGATTTTATTCATCAGTTTTGTCATTTTCCTCAAATAGATCTTGTACATCTTTCATTAGATTTATACCTAAGTATTTCATTTTGGGGATGCTAATGTAAATAGTATTATGTTTTAAGTTTCAAAATCTACTTGTTCATTGATGGTATATAGGAAAGCAATAGACCTTTGTATAATAACCTTGTATCCTGCAACTTTGCCTATAGTTATTAGTTCTAGGAAGTAGTTTTTGTTTTTGTTTTTCTTGTCTGTTCTTTCAGATTTTCTATATATACAAACATGTCATCTGTGAACAAAGACAGTTTTATTCCTTTCCCCAATCTGTACCTTTCATTTCTTTTTCTTGCATTCTTGCATTAGCAGGGATCCAGAATGATGTTGAAAAGGAACGGTGAGAAGGGACATCCTGAGTGGGCAAGCTTCAAGTTTCTCACCATTAAGTATGTGACATTAGCTATAATTTTTGTGTGTGTCAAGTTGAGAAAGTTTCCCTCCATTCCTAGTTTACTGAGAATTTTGTCATGAGTAGGTATTGGATTTTGTCAAGTGCTTTTTTTTTTTTTTTTAAAGATTTTATTTATTTATTTGACAGAGAGAGAGATAGCGAGAGCAGGAACACAAGCAGGGGGAGTGGGAGAGCGAGAAGCAGGCTTCCTGCCGAGCAGGGAGCCCGATGTGGGACTCGATCCCAGGACCCTGGGATCATGACCTGAGCCGAAGGCAGACGCTTAACGACTGAGCCACCCAGGCGCCCATGTCAAGTGCTTTTTTAATCTATTGATATGATCATGTGATTCTTTTTTAATCTGTAATGTGATGGCTTACATTAGTTGAGTTTTAAATGTTAACCTAGCCTTACATATCTGGTATGAATCCCACTTTGTTGTGGAGTATAATTATTTTTAGACATTGTTGGATTTGTTTTCTGAATATTTTGTTGGGAGTTTTTGCGTCTATGTTCATAAGAGATACTGGTCTGTCGTTTTCTTGTAAGATATTTTGCCTAGCCTGGGCATTAGGGTAATTCTGGTCTCATATTATGAGTTAGGAAGTACTCCCTCTGTTTTTATCCTCTGAAAGAGATTGTAGAAAGTTGGTGTAATTTCTTCCTTATAATTAAGTTCACCTGTGAACTCATCTGGGCCTCTTGCTTTCTGTATTTTTTTTGAGGGGAGATATTCATTATTGATTCAACTTCTTTAATAGATACAGATTTATTTATATTGTCTATTTTTGTGTGAGTTTGGGCAGATTGTATCTTTTAAGGAATTGGTCTGTTTCACCTAGGCTCTCAAATTTGTGGGTATAGAACTATTCATGGTATTTCTTTATTATTCTTTTAATTTCCATGGGATCTATTGTGATGTCCCCTCTTTCATTTCCAATATGTAATTTGTGCCCTCTCTTTCTTTCTTAGTTAACCTGGCTAGAGGCTTATCAATTTAATTGATCTTTATTGAGAACCAGCTTTTGGTTTTATTGATTTTCTCTATTGAGTCCCGGTTTTCAATTTCATTGATATCTGTTCTATTTCTTATTATTTGTTTTCTTAGCCTTACTGTGGATTTAATTTGTCTTTTTTTTTTTCTAGATTTCTAAGGGAGAAAGTTAGATTATTGATTTTTTGATCCTTCTTCTTTCCTGATACATTCATTCAATATTGTAAATTCCCCGATAAGCAATGCTTTCATGGCATCCCAGAAATTTTGATAAGTGCTGTTTTTATTTTCATCCAGTTCAAAATATTTCTTAATTTCTCTTGATATTTCTCCTTTGACCCATGTGTTATTTAGAAGTGTGTTATTTTACAACTACGTATTAGGGATTTTCAAGTTATCGTTCTGTTATTGATTTCTAGTTTAATTGCATTGTGGTCTGAGAGGAGACACTGTGTGTTCTATTCTTTTAAACTTGATAAAGTATCTTTTATGGCCTAGAATGTGGTCCATCTTGGTGAATGTTATATGTTAGCTTGAGAAGATTATGTATTCTGCTGTTGTTAGATGAAGTAGTCTATAGATGTCAGTTATATCCAGTTCATTGATGATGTTGAGTTCAACTACATCCTTACTGATTTTCTGCCTGCTGGATCTGTCCACCTTTGATAGAGGGTTTTTGAAGTTGCCAGCTATTATGGTGGATGTATCATCTATCTTTGTAGTTTTTTCAGTTTTTGCCTCATGTAGTCTGATGCTCTGCTGTTAGGTACATACATTTTAATGGTTATTATATCTTCTATAATGATCATTATACCTTCTTGGAAAATTGATCCCTTTATCATTTTATAATGCCATCTTTATTCCTAATATCTTTCCTTCCTTTGAAGTCTACTCCATCTGAAATTAATATAGCTATTCCTGAGTCTTTTGATTACTGTTAGCATGGTTTATTTTTGTCCATCCATTTACTTGGAATCTATATATGTCTGTATATTTAAAGTAGATTCTTTGTAAATAACATATAGTTGGGTCACAGTGTTTTTTTGATGTGCTCTAAAAATCTCTGCATGCTTTTAGACTATTGACATTCAAAGTGATTTGATATAATCAAATTAATACCTACCATTTTTGTTACTGTTTTCTGTTTGTTGCTCCTGTTCTTTGTTCCTAGTTTTTCTTCCACTCGTTTTCTGCCTTATGTGTGGTTTTTAGTATTTTATATGATTCCATTTTCTCTCTTTCTTAGTATATTAGCTATACTTCTTTTTTTCTTTTTTGTAGTGTTTGCCCTAGAGTTTGTAATATATATTTACAACTAATACAAGTCCTCTTTCAAATACTACTATGCCACCTCACTGGCACCTCATTTATAATAAAAAAAATAGTCCTAATTTTCCTCCTTCCCATCTTTTATATCATTATTATTTATTTTGCTTATGTGTAAGTGTACATAAGCATAGATATATGTACATGCATATACATACACACATAAGCTACATACATAAGCATATGTAATTTAATACATTGTTGCTATTATCATTTTGAAAAAACTGTTATCTGTTAGGCTATTTAAGAATAAAAAAATAAAAGTTTTTATTTTACTGTCACACCTTCTTGAGTCCTTTTTCTTTATATAGATCATGAAACTTTTCACTGTAAACTTTTTTTTCAGCTGCTTTACTTTTTTTTTTTTTTTTTTATTTTTTACAAACATGTAAACTTTAAAAAAAAAATACTTGTGTCCTCTTTGGGTCCAAAAAATATGAGTCCAGGTGTTTCCTACTTATTGCATTCTTTCCAAAGGGACTGATTTCTCCAAAGGATGGAGTGTTGTGCTATTTTTGCCCGGTGTTTACATTGAGGTTAACTCTGTTGGTTAGAGTGTACTGGTAATGACACCAGTGACATGGTTTTTATTTCCATGTGGTTCAGCTAACTTTGGTTTTCCACCACCACAGACTGCTCCCATAATTATGTCTAAAATGTGTTCTTGGCCCAAGGGAGACCTGATGAAGAAAAGTGCAGATCCATCACCATGTGGGAAAATGGACACCCAAATGCTCACCCAGCTGATGGGGGGAAGGGGGTGATTGAGGTGTACTATCATAGTGGAATCTCTAAGTTTACATCTTAAATTTGTATTATTTATGCTGTAAAGTTCAAGATATGTGATTTAATGTTTCGGTTTTAAAAGTCAGTTACAGGCAAGGAAGTTCAGTTTGTAGGCAAATCGTGAAATATTAACCAAGGTTACATTTTGAAAAAAAAAAAAATGAGTCATGCCTAGCCCTTCCCAATTACATAATATTTACTTATCCAAATGCTTTACCAAGTTTAAAATATCTCAGCTGTATATTTGAAATTACATATAACTAATATTTGATTATGTAGTTTATTGAAAATGAAGACTCTAATGTAGAAATTTGTGATCTTTGTCTATGCAGTATCATAGTATGTCTCCAATTTTCTCAGGTCATGGTTCAGCAAGCACTCAAATCTCAAAAACCAGAATACTTTAGTTTTTAATACAAATTTATAATATGTCTCCATTAGTCAATATTCATTAAGTGTTGACTGGGTTCCAGGTACTATGTTGAATAAATGCAAAGAGACACTTTGCAGTCCCCAAAGAGCCCGTCGTGCAATGAGGGAGGTGAAGCAGATAAATAAGGAGACCATTATTATTTTAAAAAAAATAGTGTGAAAGTGGTATGTGAAATCAAAGCACAGGGTAGTGATTATGAGAGCAATTATGAAGGGTATCTAACCCCAAATGGACAAGTAAGAGTTAGCCAGGATAAACGGGGTAGATAGGGCATTCTATGTAGAAAAAACAAACTTGGACTTCGAAGTTGAAGGGAGCATACTACATTTTAGATCTACAAAGAGTTTAGTATGACTAGAATTTAGAATATGAAAAGGGATGGTGAAAAATAAGACTGGAAAATTAAACAGAGTTCAATTCATAAAGGGGATATGGATGATAGTCTGAAAGCATAGGGAACTGATTGATTACGGTATTTTAAGCAATGTTAGTTTGGTGTTGGAGGAAAATGAAGATGTGAAATGAGATGTAATTTGTGTTGTATAAAATTCAATTTTGCATTAGTAGGAAGGCTAGAATTAGAGTCATTAATTCAACCAGTATTTGCTGAGTACCCTCTTTGTGCCTGGCACTGCTCTAGACTGCACTAAGATACTTAGTGACCTGAACAAACAAAATCCATGTTTTTATAGCACTTATATTCTGGTGGAGGGTGGAGGGAAAAAGACAATAAACAGTTAAGAGAGATACAGATAATATTCTGTATGTCAGAAAGGACTAAGAAGAAATCAAAGCAGGGTAAGTTGGAAGGGACATGGGTGTATTGTTTTAGATCTTTTTTTTAAATTTATTTATTTAAGATTTTTTATTTATGTGACAGAGAGAGAGAGACAGCGAGAGAGGGAACATAGGCAGGGGGAGTAGGAGAGGGAGAAGCAAGCTTCCCTCTGAGCAGGGAGCCTGACACGGGGCTCGATCCCCATGACCTGAGCCAAAGGCAGACGCTTAACGACTGAGCCACCCAGGTGCCCCTTAGATCTTTTTAGATCAGGGAAGTTCTTTCCAATATGATCAGAGACCTGAATGGAAAGTTTGTTCTAGGCTGAGGAATCGGTCTTGGCGAAGACCCTGAGGCAGAATAAATGGCATATACCAGGGCAGAGAAGCAAGCAGGACTGGAGCTGAGACTGTAGGGAGGAGAGCTGAAATAGAGCAGAGAGAGTGCCAGTGGACATATTGAAGGAATGGTTGCATATGTGAGGACAGGACTTAAAAAATGAGATCTACTTTGGGAGAAGGGGGAAATGCTCTAGGAATAGCAGTCCTTCCCATGTAATGTCTTTTGCTATGTCTCCCTATCTCCTTCCTCGTCCTCTTCCTCCAATTTTGTACTGATTTACTTACCCTGTAACTGGTCATATTTATTATGCAATTTCAGCCTTTTCTTAGTATATAGTTATTTTCTTTATAGCACCTATTTATTTTGAAAATGAACTACATGTGTTCATATTTAAATATAGCCTTTGATATTAATAAGTATGTATATCAGTATCAAAACAGGGTAAGAGTATAGGGAGTAATGATAGCAAAGACAAATATAAGTACTATTTTAGATCTTTTTAGATCAGGAGAGTCCTCTCTGATAAGATGGCATTTGAACAGAGATCATACCAACACACGTGTATATGTGTGTGTGTGTGTGTGTGTGTGCGTGTATTACATGTATATACATAACATGGTGTTCAAGAGCCAGGTTCTTCTGGTCTCTACATATATTCACATATGAAAGTGCTGGGAAAAGAGGTCATTGTGTGAGAATAGAACCCTTGAATTTGTTACAAACTTGTAGACTTGCCTAAACCTTATGGATTGGACTGCAAGTATAGTACATCTGTTTCTGAAACAAAGATAACAGTTTCTACTTTAGGGAACCTAAACAATGAACATTTTCCTTTCCGTTCCCTGTCTTATAAGCCTAAACTCTCTCTAGCCGGTCAGTTATGATTATATGTACAGTTCCCAGCTAATGCAAATAAGAGAAGCTGCTGATGGAAATAGGAATTTTTAAAGAGACTTCCAGAAGTATGGTGGCGACATGAAATTGATTCAATTTGCTGGTGGATTTCATAGGGCCTGGATTCTTTGAATATATCTATAAGTCACCACCGACTAATTTGGGATCCACATCTTTTGCATTTTCTGGTCCTGTTTTTCAGGACCAGAAAATGCTGTAGATCTAGAAGCAAAGAAAGATAAAATGCCTCTGTCACTGTTTCATGATCAACCCTAATGGGAAAAGAAAAGTTAATTAAAATCTATGAAAATGAATCGAGTAACCTTTAAAGAAAGGCAGTACAATGTGGCCAATGTTAATATGACAATTTGTTAATGGACTAGGCAGTTGTAATCTGTTTTAAAAATAACTTGAAGCTTTTTTTTATGTTTAACAAAAGTTACTAATTAAAGGAAGCAGTGACCTGTATGTGAGATTATCCATGAAAACTATTTGCCATCTGAACATAACACCAAAAGAAAACGCTCATTTAAGATTTTTTTTTCATGGTATATTCTTACATTGGGGACTGTTTTGGCTCAGTCTTTATTTTTTATATTACCAGTTGAGTATTTTTAATCCCTATTTAAATGAGACACATATTTTAAATTCTTATTAATAGTAAAGGACTAAAACCACTAAAATCCCAATCCTACCTATTCATGAACTGGGTTTGGGGTGCTCAAGTGCCTTGTAGAAGGTCTGTCTAATGCCTGTCAAATGCCTTTGAAGACACTCTTGGTCTTTTTGTTTTTTGTTTTTGTTTTTTTGCCTTGACACTGACAAGGAAAGAAACTGATTTGGCAAATGAAAATATGTGTGTTATATGATCTTCATTTGTATAAAAATCTACTTTGTGCTGTTTTTCTACTTCCAGTTAAAACAGTTGATTTAATTTGTTTATTGGAATTTAAAAAGGACTCTGAATAAGAAGATATAAAAGAATTATTGTAATTGTGAGGATTTGAAGAACAAAAAGGGAAGATTTGTAATTATCTAAAGTGTATTTACCCTGGGTGTAAAAGAAAACAGATATTAGAGGTGAATGAGAATGAATTTGTCACATGTTTATATCTATAAACAGTCCTAACAATATGAATAATTACTTAAACTAAGTAAAGAATCTGTTTGGATTTCTAAAAAGTTTTGGGGAAGTGATTGTCATCCATATTAATTCTGAATAATTATTACTCATACAGATTGAGCCACTCAACTAAGAGACAACAACTAGTATGTAGAGACCGTGCAGCAATTTACCAAAGTACAGTGCTTAAAGTTTCAGTGCTGGAGGGATCTTTGCAATAACATAGGTTACTCCCTTTATCTTGTTGATATAATCACTGTGGCCAAGAAAAATTAAGTGGTCATTCTTATAACTCTATTAACTAATAGCAGAGGAAGAACTAGAACCCGGATCTCCTGATTGTCATTCTGGTATTTTCCACAATAGTAACTAAACCATACCTTCTTTGAATGGGCTTGGTAGAAACTTGGCCATGAACTTGAACATTGCTCATTGGCTTATCATGGGTTTTGCCATTATTATCTTAATTGTCAAGTTATCCCAATTATAGATATGACTAGATTCTTCTCACTTTTGCCAGAGGATACTATTTTGGGGATAGGAAATCCCAATTGTTTCAGGATTATTAGAAAGGGATAAAATATAGAAGAATAATATAAAATGTAATGAAGTAAATTGTAGTTATAACTTCAGAATAATTAGTTTGAAATGCTGATAGTACTTCCCATTTTGTATCATCTGGTTTGTCATCTGATGTTCCTATCTTGAGGGACGTATATCAAGTCTGTGATGTTTCTATATCAGTCCAAGATAGTGAGCCCTTGACCTCTCCAGCTTTCCAGATATCATGGTATATAGATGTGAAGACCAGAGTACAGCAAAGTAGGAGTCAATATTTTTTCTCTCTCCCCCACTTACTCTATGAATCTTTGTAAGAAATTCAGCTTTTATTGTTTTCTTAAAAATCCATTTACTCAGTAAATGTTTCTTTAGCCTGAGCTAAAGCTCCTGAACATGGTACTTACCAAAGAGTTTGAATTTGGTAACAGATCCAAATGTATAATAATTTACTATAATAGAATAAATAATAAAAGAAATTGGGAACATGAAAGCCGAAGTAGTATTTCCAGGAATATGAGTGGTGTTTGGTCATGGGATGGCTTGTGAAAGTCAACTAAGGATATTTGTTAAGCTGGGTTAGATATTTTCTAATTAGTGAAGTTCAGGAAGGACATTATAGGTAATGTAAGGAGATATTAAAGTGATGACAAAAGATAATGGTCTTGGAAGTAAACTGTGGAGGGATCCTTTATAAATAATTTACTAAGGAGTTTGGATTTTATCTAAGCATGGGAAATACTAGACCTCTATATTTTACTAACCTCCCCTACCCGTATATCCATGGAAGACATCCAAACTGAATTTAAGACCTTCTTTCCACTGAGCTCAGGCATACCCTAGAATACTTGACCATATACACTCTAGGAAGTCATGACCAGTCAGTCACTTATGGCAGTACAGATGGAATACAACACTGTAAGTAGTTCAAAGGCCCAAAACATCTTTGAACTAAGAGTGACATGAGCATATCTGTTTTAGATTCATCACTCGGGGCAGTCTAGGGGAAAGATTGAGTGATAAGACACTGGGGATAGAGAACATAGCCAAGACACTATTGTAGTATTTCAGATGAGAATTTTAGATCACGTTTTTGAAGTGGAATTTATGGAACTTGAAGATCACTGCTTTTCTCAAAGTTTTAGTAACAACATTTCCCCCCCATAGCATCCATTTGGGATTTAATAAAAAACCGCATAGCATATTTCACAGCATTCTGCTGTATAGATTCCCATAAATTCAGATCAACAAAGGACTTAATTTCTAGTTTACAAGATATGGGGGGGGGGGGATTAATATTGTAGAGTCTCTGTCTTCAGAACAGAATACAGTATCTGAGAAAATACTGATGGTTTTTACCCCATCAATGTGCGGTTTTACCTAATTATTTTCTCTCTTGCAAAAGCAGGGCTCTCTAATCATCAACACAATTTATATTCATAATTAATAATTATTGTGATACAGGTGTGATGAAATAATGATGATACTATTAATTGAAAAAGTTATGCACATTATTTCATATAATCATTCAACAGTTATATAATGTTGGCATTTTTGTACTTTTTAGAGTGAAGGAAAGAGGAGTAGGTGGATGATTATATACCCAAATGACTCTGACACCAAAGCTCATGTTCTGTATTCCTCAGCATGTCCAAGGTTTTATTTTTATTTTTTATTTCTTTTATTTTAGTAGTAGTTCATTGTCAAGCTATATACTTTGCTTTAGAAATGTAGGTAATCATAGTGGTCTAGAAAAGAGAAGATGTGTGGAATAGGGCAATTGCAATGAGGATGGACAGGAAAGGGCAGATGTTGAGGTCCTGACCTCAAAAAGTAATTAATTAATTAATTATCTTTAATATCCATTATCTGTTATTTTGTCTAAAGCCATTATGATTTTTTATTTAAATTCCAGTTAGTTAACATACAGTGTAATAGTAGTTTCAGGGGGACAATATCGTGATTCAGCACTTCCGTACATCACCTCCTGCTCATCACAAGTGTACTCCTTAATCCCCATCACCTATTTCACCCATCCCCCCCACCCACCTCCCTTCTGAGAACCATCAGTTTGTTCTCTAGATTTAAGAGACTGTTTCTTGGTTTGCTTCCCTCTCTCTTTTTTTTCCCCCTTTGCTCGTTTGTGTTGTTTCTTAAATTCCACATAGGAGCGAAATCATAGGGTATTTGTCTTTCTATGACTGACTTATTTTGCTTAGCGTAGTACTCTCTAGTTCCATCCATGTCATTGCAAAGGGCAAAATTTCATTCTTTTCTATGGCTGAGTAATATTCCATTGTGTGTGTGTGTATATATATATACACTAGATCTTTATCCATTCATCTATCAGTGGACACTTGGGCTGCTTCCATAATTTGCCTATTGTAAATAATAATGCTGCAGTAAACATAGGGGTACATACTATCTTTTTGAATTAGTGTTTTCATATTCATTGGGTAAATAACAATAATAGAATTACTGCATCATGTGGTAGTTCTATTTTTAATTTTTTGAGGGACCTCCGTACTACTTCCCACCATGGCTGCATGAGTTTGTATTCCCACCAACAGTGCACAAGGGTTCTGTTTTTCTCCACGTCCTCACCAGCCCTTGTTGTTTCTTGTGTTTTTTGATTTTAGTCATTGTGACAGGTGTAAGATATCTCATTGTGGCTTTGATTTGTATTTCCCTGTTGATCAGTCATGTTGAGCATCTTTTCATGTGTCTATTGGCCATCTGGATGTCTTCTTTGGAAAAATGTCTATTCATGTCTTCTGCCCACTTTTTAATTGGATTATTTGTTTCTGGATGTTGAATTTTATAAGTTCTTTATATATTTTGGATAGTAACCCTTTATCAGATATGTCATTTGCAAATAAATGTCTTCTCCCATTCTCTAGGTTGTTTTTTAGTTTTGTTGATTGTTTCCTACACTGTGCAGAAGCTTTTTATTTTGATGAAGCCCCAACAGTTTATTTTTGCTTTGTTTCCCTTGCCTCCAGAGACATATCTAGAAAGAAGTTGCTACAGCTGATGTTAAAGAGATTACTGCCTGTGATCTCTTTTAGGATTTGTATGGTGTCACGTCTCACAGCTAGGTCTTTGATCCATTTTGAATTTATTTTTGTGTATGGTATAAGAAAGTGGCCCAGTTTCATTCTTTTGCATGTTGCTGTCCAGTATTCCCATCATTTGTTAAAGAGACTGCCTTTTTCCCATTAGATATTCTTACCTGTTTTGTCAAAGATTAATTGACCATGTAATTGTGAGTTCATTTCTGGGTTTTCTGTTCTGCCGCATTGATCTATGTGTCTGTTTTTGTGCCAGTACCATACTGTTTTGATTACTGCAGCTTTGTAATATAACTTGAAGTCTGGAATTGTTATGCCTCCAGCTTTGCTTTTCTTTGTCAAAGTTGCTTTGGCTATTTGGAGTCTTTGTGGTTCCATACAAATTTTAGAATTGTTTGTTCTAGCTCTGTGAAAAATGCTGTTGGTATTTTGATAGGGATTACATTAAATGTATAGATTGTTTTGGGTAATATAGACATTTTAACAGTATTTGTTCCTAGTCCTTGAACATGGAATGTTTTTCCATGTCTTTGTGTCATATACCATTTCTTTCATCAGTGTTTTATAGTTTTCAGAGTACAAGTCTTTCACTTCTTTGGGTAAGTTTATTCCTAAGTATCTTATTGTTTGGGGGGCAATTGTAAATGGGGTTAATTCCTTAATTTCTCTTTCTGCTACTTCATTATTGGTGTCTAGAAATGCAGCAGATTTCTGTATGTTGATTTTTTATCCTGCGACTTTACTGAATTTGCTTATAAGTTTTAGCAGTTTTATGGTGAACTCTTTGGAGTTTTCTATATAGAGTATTATGTCATCTGCAAAGAGTGAAAGTTTTACTTCCTTGCTGATTTGGATGCCTCTTCTTTCTGTTGTCTGATTGCTATGGCTAGGACTTCTGGTACTATGTTAAATAACAGTAGTTTCATTGAAATTTTTATTTTGAGGATAATTTTCTATTCACATGAAGTTGTGAGACTGTCAAGAAATCTTATATAAAGATCCCCTTACCCATTTTCTCCCAATAGAAATATCTTGCAAAACTGTTGTATATAGCGTAACCAGGATATTGACATTGATACAGTCAAGATAACAGAACATTTTCATCCACATGAAGATCCCTCATGTTGCCTCTTATAGCCACACTGACTTCCCTTTCACCCTCACTCCACCCTTAACTCCTGGCAACCACTAATTTGTTCTTCATTTTCTGTAATTGGGTTCTCTGTCTGTTCCATTAATCTGTGTGTATATACCTCCACAAAGACCACACAGTCTTGATTACTGTAGCTGTATAATAAACCTAGAAATTGAATAGACTGATTTCTCCCAGTTTACTCTTCTTTTTAAAAACTCTTTTAGCTACTATAGTTACATTTTCTTTCCATAGAGAATTTCTGATGGTTTACCTTTTATTTCTTTGTTTTATTGCATTAGGAAGTCTTCCCAAACCCTGATGAATAAGAACTGTGAGAAAGAGCATTCTTGCCTTATTTCTGATATTAAAGGGAAAACATTCCATCTTTCATCTTTCTTTAACATTAAGTATAACGTTAGTTGTAGGGTTTTTTTGTAGGTGCTCTTTATCAGGTTGAAAAAATTCCCTTATTTTTTTTTTCTGAGTTTTTTAAAAATCTTGACTGTGTTATGAATTTTGTCAGGTATATTTTTATCCATTGATTGATATGATCATGTGATTTTTCTTCTTTATTCTGTTAAGATGATGGATTATATGGACTGATTTTTGAACATTGAGCCAATCTTGCATCTTTAGAATAAACCCAACTTAGTCATGAAATAGAATTCTTTTTATATGTTGTTAAATTCTATTTGCTAATATTTGTTGTGGATTTCTGCATCTGTATTTAGGAGGGAGCTGCCATTTTTTTTCTTTATCTTTTTTTTTAACTGTATATTTTTGGTAGTGAGGCAATACTAGCTTGATAAAATGAATTGGGAAGTATTCCCCCCTTTTTTTTTTTTTCTGAAGAGATTCTGTAAAATTGGTGCTAATTCTTTTTTAAACATTTGGTAGAATTCACCAGTGAAACCTGCTGGCCTGGATACTTCTCTTCTGGGAGTTTTACACTTACAAATCCAATTTTGTTAATACTTACAGGCTATTCAAATTATGTATTTTATATTGGGTAAGTTATGCTTTTTAAAGAAGTGGTTCATTTCATCCATGTTCTCACATTTATATATGAAGAGTTGCTCATAGTCTTCCCTTATTATCCTTTTGATATCTGCAGGATTTGTAGTGATATCCCCTCTTTCCTTCCTGATACTGGTAATTTCCCCCCACCCCTTTCTTTCTGTCTCAATATCTCTTTCTCTTTTTGGTCAATCTTGCTAAAGGTTTGTCAGTTTTCTTGAACTATGTAAAGAACCAGCTCTTTGCTTCGTTAATTTTTTTCTATTGTTTTTCTGTTTTTAATTTCATTGGTTTCTGTTATTTCTTATTTCCTTCCTTCTTCTGCTTGGGATTTATTATGTTCTTTCTTTAGGTGCTTGAGGTATTGAGTATTCATTTAAGACCTTTTTGCTAATGCATGCATTTAGTGCTATAGATTTACCTCTCAACACTGCTTTGGCTGTGTCCCACAATTGTTTTATGCAGTTCATGATTTTTTTTTTAATTTCCCTTTAGACATTCTCTTTATCTCATAGATTATTTAATATTGTTTAGTTTCCAATGTTTAGAGATTTTACTGTTATATTTATGCTTAAATATATCTTTTATATGTGCTTCTATATATCCTTGATGATTTTCTGCCTAGTTGTACAATCACTTGTTGAGAGAGGGATGCTGAATTCTCTATAATTTTGAATTTTTCTATTTTCTCTTTCGGTTGTGTCAGTTTTTCATCACTTTTTTTTTGCAGATTTGTTATTTAGTACATACATATATAGGATTGTTATATCTTCTTCATAGATTAGCTCTTGTTATCATTATATAATGTCCTATTCTGTTTCCATTAATTTTCTTTGCTCTGGAATCTACTTTGTCTCATACTGATATATCATTCCTGATTTTTTTTCATTAATGTTTGCATGGTGTAATCCTTTTCATTTTTTACTCTCATCCTGCCAAATCAGTATATTTGAAGTGAGTTTGTTATAGACAGCATATCATGCATGGATCATGTCATAGATTAATGGCAGAGAGGTCATTAATCAAATCTGGCAATTTCTATCTTTTAATTGGTGTATTTAGACCATTTTCATATAAGGTAATTATTGATATGTTAGGACTTTAATTCTGCCATTTTTGCTTGTTTTCTGTGTTTTTTTATTTCTCTGCTTCCCGCCCCCCACCCCCACCCTTATTGTTGGTTATTTGAACAGGGTTTTTTTTAGAATCCCATTTTATCAATTGTGTTTTTGAGTGCATCTCTTTGTGTAGCTCTTTTAGTGGTTGCTCTAAGCATTACATTGTACATACAGAGCCTGATGGTCTACTGGTATTGTCATTTTACCAGTTTAAAGTGTAGCAAATTTCTTTCTTCATGTTCTTTTGCCCTGGCTGGCTTAGTCGGTATAGCATACAACTCTTGATCTCTGGGTTGGGAGTTAAAGCCCCATGTTGAACATGTAGCCTACTTAAAAAAAAAAAAATTGAAATATATATATATATATAATATATATATTATATATATAAAATAAATATTTCCTCTAAATGCATTTAGAACCATGTCAGATAGTGTTCAATTTTTTGTTTCAACATCAAACATAATTTTATTTATTTTTTATTTTTTTAAAAAGAATTTATTTATTTGACAGACAGAGACACAGTGAGAGAGGGAACACAAGCAGGGAGATTGGAGAGGAGAACAGGCTTCTTGTGGAGCAGGGAGCCTGATGCGGGGCTCAATCCCAGGACCCTGGGATCATGACCTGAGCTACACTTGATCTTAGCCAAAAGGCCGAGAAGTGATCATGACCTGAGCTGAAGGCAGACGCTTAACGACTGAGCCACCCAGGCACCCCTCAACATCAAACATAATTTTAAAAATCAATAGAAGAAGGAAATTTTATTGGATTTATCTATTATTTATTTTTATTTTTATTCTTTTTTATTATTCTTTTTTATTTTATCACCATACATTATATCATTAGTTTCTGATGTAGTGTTCCATGATTCATTTTTTGCGTATAAGACCCAGTGCTTCATTCAGTATGTGCCCTCTTTAATACCCATCACTAGGCTAACCCATCCCCCCAACCCCCTACTATTAGGACTTCATCAAAATAAAAAGCTTTTGCACAGCAAAGGAAACAGTCCACAAAACCAAAAGACAACTGACAGAATGGGAGAAGATATTTGCAAATGACATATCAGATAAAGGGCTAGTATCCAAAATCTATAAAGAACTTATCAAACTCAACACCCAAAGAACAAATAATCCAATCAAGAAATGGGCAGAAGACATGAACAGACATTTCTGCAAAGAAGACATCCAAATGGCCAGCAGACACATGTATTATTTATTACTGTGTTCTTTCTTCCTCATCTTCTAAGATTCCTTTTTTTTTTTAATCATTTCTTCTCTTTTTCAGATAACTTCCATAGCCACTGTTTTAGTGTAGGTCTGCTGACAACAAATTAATTTTTCTTCCTGAGAATGTCTCAACTTTACCTTCATTCTTGAAGGATATTTTCAATGCTTTGCAGAATTCTGAGTTGTTGGTTCTTTTCTTCCAGCATTTAAAAAATGTGTTATGACCTGTATGGTTTCTAATGAGAAATTCACTAGCATTCTAATTGTTTTCCCCGTATAACTAAAGTATTGTTTCTCTCTCACTGCTTTCAAGATTTGTTCTTCATATTTGTTTTTCAGAACTTCGTCTGTGATGTTTAGAGTAGATTTAGGGTAGACCCAGGAGTCTGAAATGCCCAGCTGAGTAGTAGGTGCATCAAGAAACCAGCACAAACTTGTAGCTTCCATAAACAGGAGACGATCAAAGAACAAGTCATAAACCTAGGATTTCTGTGAGCCCCAAAATACATACTCACTTGCACCTTATGAGTCTAGAGCCAAAACGGGTCTAAAATAAACTGCCTTCCAACCTGAGGAATTTAAATAAAAGTGAAACTTTCTATTAAGTGAACACTATTTAGAGGTAGTATATGCAGAAAGAGGCTTGATTTTATGGCTAGATACGAGCATATGAAACTTATTCTTGGAGTGGTGTTTACAATAGATTATAAACTTCTCTTCCTCGTTTTGCTAATTGTGACATGTAGTCTCATTGACCAAGACAGCCCTCAGACCAATTTAGAACAGTGACTTTACTAAAGAATATATTCTTACTTTCTCTGTTGTGTTGCTAATAAAAATGATAAAAGTCTTAATAGGTGGCAGAGTCAGAACATTTTGTTCTACATCTTGGTGTTTCTTCAAGCCAGAGCCAAGAATGAGATGGAATGGAATAGATTATTGTGTTTTCTGTAGGGTAGCAGTTTTGCGGAGAAGAGGCTTTAAGTCTCTAAAGTTGTCAAGATGGAAAGTTTCACCAGAAGTGAATTGACATCAAATAAAACATGAGTACCTGTATTTGGATGTTTTACCACATACCCAAGACAGACAGTGGATTATAAACCTTTCATTTATTGGACTATTTGGGCTCCATCAGTAGACCAGTATGTTGTTTCAGCGTCTGAGACAAACCACAGAGGATAGCCATACTTTTTTAATGTTGTTCTTCATTTTAATCTGTGTGTTTTCTGTGGTCAGTCCTGATGAGAAAACTCTTACCTCATTGTGGTATATCCACGTATGTACCAGTGGTGGCAGTAGATATGGCAGAGTTCTAAATAAAGTAGGTACCGATCATAGATGCGAGTCTAAAAGCTGTACACTTGAGGGCTTTTTTTGCTTGTTTTAAAATGCAATTGATTATTTTTCACACATTTTCCTGACTTTAGCAGGCATACTGAAGGGTAATTCTTAAAATAATAATAACAGCTAATGTATATATGATTCTTACTATGTACCAGACACAATTTTAAGTGTTTTACATATATTAATTGAAAAATAACACATTTGATTATTTTCAGGGTATTTGGGCTAATGTACAGTTATATTACTCATTTATCCTATTTACCTATACTAGGGTAACAACAGAAAAAACATTTGCTGATAAATGTTATATTAAGCAGAGGAATTATTCATCTGTCCACCATTGATTTAAACAGATTTTTTGTTGTTTTATCTTGTGAGATATTCTGTACATTTTGTGATGAGCACATCTTGCCAAAAACAACTGCCTTTTCAAATGTTCTAAGTATTTGCTTTCCACCAAAGCCACATCTCTTGATGTCCTCTCCCAGGGTTGAGGAATTTCATTTTGGACAGCAGTTAACTATAGGTTTTCTCCCAGATCGTTGTTATGCAGTTTGCTTTAGCAAAGTTTCCTTTCAGTTTGGGGAGGCGTTGGACAATGTATAAGCATTTATGATAGAGTTTGGAATAATATGTCATTTCAATACATCTTGAAAAGCAAAGGAGGATAGTCAATTTTTTGTGGGAAAAAGTACTGGACCCTGATCCAGTTTAGAAGCCCTGGGCTCAGGTTCATGCACTTCTGTTCACTAGCTGTGTGATGTTGACAGAGGCTTTTGCCCTTTGGGAACTCAGTCCTCGTCTATAAAATGTGAGGAGGTTGGATTAGATCAGTGGTTTCCAATTAGCATAATTTGGAGCTTTATAGCTCCACCGTGGCACCACAGGGGTTGATCCCAGGATAGGAATGAAGTCCCAACAGGCTGGGCCTCAGGTCCTCTCCTCTGCTTTCACCTAAGAAGCTTCCTTTCAGCTCTCTAAATTACTGTATTTATTTATATACTGTATACACTTGAAAGTGTGTATGATTTCACTCGTAAGACAAAATTCTACTTGTTTTAAAAAATAAAAGATTGAAAACCCTGGGATTAGGTTATTTCAATGATCCCTTCTGTACCTAAAACATTAATGATTCCAATAACTGGGGAGCCAAAGAAGAAAAAGAGAAATTGGCCGTGGTCTTTAGCATGTAGCTAGTGTCTCACGTATCTAGTATACACCTATGGGAGGCTAGGTCCATTATTTATGACCTCTGAAGTGTTGTAAGGTGCTCTTTTATATGATTAATTTTATTATACCACAACTGCCGCCCACAAAGAAGAATGGCACAAATTTACTTTTTAAAAAGCGTACATTCTTTTGAGAATTTACACTCTCTATTGTTTTAGGTAAATGTCAGCACGTAGAGGAATACTGAACAGGAGCACTGGTTACTAATTGAGGTGTAGGAGCCAGAGCTAATCTCTGCAATCATTAATTTGCCATATTCTGCTGTCGATGCTCCTCTGTCCAGTGCTGCCGTTATAAATGTTGCTATGTCTGAAGCCCTTGTTTCTATAACTTTCTGTCCATGACCAGCTGGGTGGAGTTATAATATGGATGAGATATTTTATAGTAAAGGTTAAGGGGAAAAATCTACTCATTTCTAAACTTGATCTCCAACCTTTTTGTGAAACAGGGTCAAGTTTCTAGATAGATGGGTTGCTCATGTACAGCTGGACATGATTCTCCTTTTAAAAGCAAATAAACAAACAACCTATCTGCTCCCTTGGCTACCAGGAACCAGAATCAACATAAAAAAGTGTCAAAGCTCCTTAAACAGCCAGACCACTAGTTGCGAAAACTGTGAAGGAAGTAGTACAAGACCGTCTTAGCCAAAAACATGGTCGTGATATATTACTCTGAGTGTGCCAGAGAAATGCAAAGTGGAACAAAACAAAACAACACAACCAGATTCTCCAATTCTCATCCATGCTGGCCTGCTTTTTTAAATGGGATTTTTTTCCCCCTCTAATGACTGTATGTCATAATGAGTTAGTATCAACTCATTTAAAGAGCTGGAGCGAATCCAAGGAAAATACACAGGACTGCTGCCCTTTTCACCAAGAAAAAAAAAATCTTTCATTAACTAATGTTGATGGAAGCACATTTAGCCACAGCAATTTGCATGGCAGTTGAATTGCTGTTTGTATTGAACAGCAAACCAGAGAATAATAAAGCAAAACAGGAACATGCCAGTGGTGAGCAAGGGAGCAGGGCAGCCCTTCCACTTTTTCAGTGCTCATCGTTCGTTCTAAAGCCGGTAAGACCGGACAACAATAGGATTGTTCATTATAACGAGGTGCGCTAATCACACTGTTGTCACAGCATCTGTCACTTCAGCTGTCCAGAAGTCTCACCTGTATTCTCTCTTCTTGTGGTTGCAGCGGAGTAGTTGCTTCTCAGCCATATTTTATCAGCACAGGTTAATAACCCTGTTCATCATCCCAAATGCGTGTACTTGAACAAGGGACCTAACAAGTGAGCAATTGCACAGAGCAGTGATGTAGAGGAGGAGACAGTTTTGGGGATCCAAGTTAAGCAGCAGAGGTAGAGAAGTAGTAGTTAGGGAGGATATGGATATGAAGACATCGGAGCCCTGATTGTTGACATCAGGGAACTCCTAAAGGAAATCAGAGGGATACAAACATGTGCATTTTAAAAAATAACAGTATTAAGGAAGGTACAATTAAGTAGCATTGGACAAATGAGAGCATGATGTGATATATACACGGCAGGAAGATCGCTCCAGGATTGCAAGGAGAGCAAGGCTGTAGCTGTGGCTTTAGACTAAGTAATCTCAAGCAGATCATTTGCCTTCTTGGAGCCTCATGTCTTTATTTATTGTCGAATGAAGTGCTCACTGTAAAATAGAACATTCTTGCCAATTCTGAGTTCTCCAAGTTTCCGAATAAAGATAAGAAAGCTCAGTACAGCCACACAACCGGAGACTTTTACAACTGACAGCAATCCAACTAAACCTAATTTAAGTACAAGCAAGAAGGAAAGGAAGGGAGGAAAGGAAGAGAAAGATGGAAGGAAATATGAAAGGAAGGAAGAGGGGGAGAGAGAGAGAGGGAGGGAGGGAGGGAGAGAGGAGAGTTAGAAGTTCAAGAGTTACGTGGGCTTCAGGCAAGGGTGGATCTTGTCCTCAACCTACTCTTTCTCTGTCTCTTGGCTCTGCTTTCTTCTTTACCAGCTTTGCTTTTGTACAGGTTCCTTTGGTGTAGTAGAAAACACGGCCTTGAAAGCACCAGGCTAATATCAGCTTGTGGCTTCAGAAGGAAAGTCTACCAGTTTTTGCCTGTTGTGGACAGGGTTTGGTCCCTGTGTTGTTAGTGGGCCAGTCTGGAGCCACTTGGGGCTTGAGTTGAAGCCTAGCTGGAGGGGAGCAGCTCCTGTCTGCCGGGCATGCTGTTAGCAAGTTAGGTAGCAAGCATTGGCACCTCGCTGGTTCCGACAGGTGTCCGTGTGTGTCTAGGTTGGGGACTGGGGGAAGGGAAATGGTGCCCACCAGCTCTTTTATTCTTAGAGAAGTCACCCAATGACCCCTGCCCCTCCAGCTCACACTCTGAGATTAGTAAACAAATCTCTTTCCCGTATGTCCCAGGCATTTTTCAGACTGTTGCTTCTCTGCTGTATCTCTGCAAGGCTCTTTGTCGTGCTGTCTCTTTAAGGGTGGAGACTCAGTTCCTCTCACCCTCCTGGCTCTCCCAGAGCCCAGCATGATTATTTTTAAAGTTCCAGGTGTTAAGTGCCACTGATTGTAAGAACTCCTGACATTGTGCGCTAGGTTTTCAAAGTCAAATGTCACAGGATTCCTCTTCCCTATGAGGGTTCCCCATGCCTGGGGTGCCCACTGTGAGGCTCAAGGTGTCCCTCCCTCCTGAGGACAGGTGAGGGTCTATTTAGCTCCCAGCAGCATCTCTGCCCTTATCCTCTTCCACGTGGCCTCTTCTCTACATTTAGCTGTGAAACGTCTGTTCTGCCAGTCTTCCGGGTTATTTACACTGATGTGGGCATTATATAGTTGTAGCCATGGGATGAGGTGAGCTTAGGGTTCTACTCCACCATCTTTCCCAAAAGTCTAGAAGTTCTATATTTTAAATGCCAAGTATAGGAATCTCTTTGTAGTTTTTTGGGGTTTTTTTTGTTGTTGCTGTTCAGCTGTCCAAAATCAAGCATTCCAATTGGTATTAGCTTTGTTGGAAAAGCAGCATAACCTCTATTATATATTTGGAGAAAATTGAGAACATAATTTTTAAATTGCAGTAATTATCTGAAGTTCTGAGGGTGGTTGAACATCTTTACATTTATAATGTTATTAAATCTGCGAGTTGAGTTTGATTATACAAGAGATCCAATACCCATTATTTATCCGCTATGTTTTAGCTAAGGTGTTTGGTGTTTGCTGTACTAAGTGGAGTTGGAGGAACAAGATCAGTTTTCGTTGGTGGTTGATGGACCCTACTATCCATCACTCCAGGTCCAATGTACCATTAAACAGTGTAATTCACTACAAGGGGCCTAGCTCAGAGAGCCTTCAAATATCCAGAAGTAGTGAATCAAAATGGCCAGGTTCACATAGGGACACAGTAGTGATCTTATATCTTGTGAATATTCAAGAGAGTTGTGTTGAAGACACAACTTACTGAAACTGTTGTTTTTAGCCTGTCTGATACGCATTCCTCCTTCTTTTAACAGTTCCCTGATCTTTCATTTAGAAACTATCCTTTCTGTTCTTCATCTAATCCCTTTGGGATTATCAGTGGAAGTGCTCCATCCTTTCCCCTAGCCAAGCAGTAGGCAAGAGATCTAAGTTAGGCTCATTAGCTTTTCTGTTTCTGGAATTTCATCTGGAGTAGAGTCACACAAAGACTAGAGGCACCCAGGATAAAATGCCCATTAATTCATGCTCCTTACATCCCTACTGTCCCAGACCAGACTCTCTGTAGAGTCTGGATCCTCTTTTCCCATGCATCTATTAGTTACTCTTATATCCTTCTAATAAATTCTGAATGCTTCTTGTACAGTTAACAAATGGTTGCTGTAAGTTTGCAAGTGCTGGGTACCAAACCATCCCTCAATTCCATGTCTATAGATCATGATTCTGTGAGTTGGGCTTGTCCCTGGGCTTACTGGGCAGTTTGGTCTCTATCGAGCCCCCCTTCTGAGTCATCCAGTCATTCTCAGGCTAGTGGACAGCTATGCTTCTGGGCATTTGCTAGCAGCCAGTTAAGGCAACCTGCAGGGTGTTGCAGGTAGGAAGAGTCCTGGGCCCTTGTCATCCAGCAAGTTGTCCTGGGCTTGTTCTATGGTGGTGAGAGAGTTCCAAGTGGAAGAATGAAAATGTGCAAGGCCTCGAACTCTCAGGGCAGATGGGCACAGATTCTGCTGTATTCTATTTAGCCAGTAAAGTCAGGAGGCCTGCCCAGATGTGAGGTGTGGAAAGTAGATGCGTGTGACCTCCTCATGGTACCAGCTGCAGTGTCCCAATGCACATGAGTAAGGATTCAGGATGAGGAATTTTTGAAGGCACTTAAACAATCTGCCACCCCCCAAGTTGGTTTCTGTATAGCTAGAGAACCTGCTATGCCAACCAAAGACCGCTTTAAAAATGCCGCCTAATGCCTTGGCTTTCTCCTCACTTTATTGACCCAACTCTGATTAGGGAAGGTTTGGGAGCCAAAGACAGCTCCTCTCTGGGATGCAGAGCAAAAATCACCTGTTCTCCTGAATCCCAGTACATTGTGTCTTGAGGGGATTGTTTGCAGCTCCTCTGTAGCTGAATTAGCCGTGCAATCTCCCCATCAGTTATACCAGCTGCCAGGTCTCCTGAAGTTTCAGTGTATTGCCTGCTCATTTATGACAGATAGCACTGTGACTTGGCTACTCACTGTAGTATTGCTTCCTGCTGTATGTAGTACAGCATTTGCTAAAAACATTTGCACTTGCCTTTCTGAAATACATATTGAATTTCTGTAAGTTGTATTTTCCTTTTATGCAGTACGGCCTCTTGGTAAGCTATATCAATCACAGAGCAAGGCAAATGCTCATGTTAATGTGCACTGCTGTAGGTGTTTCTTGCCTGTTTTTGTCCAACTTCTGACTCAGCCCAGCCCTCTTTCGGTTTGGGAGATCTAATGAGATCATAGCACAGGGCGGTCTAGCTGCAGGCAGAAAATTCTGCTTGCCAAATGTATTTTCCTTTAGAGTGAGTTTATAAATTAATGTAGAGCACTGAGATAGCATGGCTGTATGCATGCATTTAGACAGAACTGTCTTCAGTTGACTACCTTCCCTTCCAGCCACTCATCTCTCTGAGATAATGCCAAGTGCTTGGTCAGATGTAGCTCCAGTGCTTCCCGCCTTCTGAGAGTGAAATGATAATTAATACGACTTTACAGTTAAGGTGGTGTTCTACTTCCATTAATAAGACCCATTATTCCAGGATGTTTTAATTTGGTTATAAAAATTGACTCTGGAGGTGGAACGTGGCTTGGGAGCTTATTTTAAGAGCAAATGGTTTGTTTCTAATTTTTCATTAAAAAGAAAAATAAGCTTTTTTTTTTTTAAAGAAAATTTTGTGTTACTTCAGAGTTATATAAACAGTGGGCCAAATTCCTGAAATATTGATATGATTTTGGATTTGTAAATTGGTTGGCTTTCTTCTCTGGTACCTCCACCAGAGTCCAGACCTCCCAGGGCTTCTCAGCTAGCTCGATTAGCAGAGTCCAGAGCTCTGCCCCATCTCATCAGTTAGGATCAAAGGGCTTTTCTTTTACATTCCTTTTCACACTTAAACATCAAATTCTCTTTCCAGGCATCAGTTTTTACAAGCTCCTGACTGAATTGGGTTTGATACTAAGAGGCAACTCATTTTCACATTATCTTGATGGGCATTTTGCTTTCTTCTTACAGATCTCCTGGAGGAGACCCACAGAAAAGATGAAGAAATGGAATCTCTGCAGGTAAAGTAAATTCTCCAATAGGACAGGTATCCTTGGGATAAAAACATTTGTTTTTACTCTGTTAGCCTTTATTATTGCCACATTCAGACCACTGACAAATGGAGTGAAAAATATGTCAGAATTTTAAAGCCCCAATTTAGAATTTGCTTCCTTTTAGAAGTGTGTGAGAATATTTATAATCTCCTAAAGTGGGAAGCCAAGTCAGCCCCTGTGCTGCTCTTGAAAGGAACCTTTTATACCTTGGTATAGCTTACTAGGAACCACAGCATTAAGAAATGAAAGCAACGTCTTTGCAAAGTCATTTCACCAAAAAACAGGGCTGATGAATGAGGATGAATTCATGGAACCTACATTTCGAGTGAAAGTCAAGGGTATTCTGACTCCATGAATGTCATCTACCAGTGACCAACCAAGAATATTAACACATACATGGAGCTTAAGACTTTACCTTCTATGCCTCTTAATTCACTATGGATTTATACATAGTTTTTGGACTGGAAAATTGTGTTTGAAAGATTACTCTAGAATTTTAATTGACAGTTCCATGGTATGAGCAATTGATGTTAACTTGGCATCTGACAGAGGTGGTTCTCTCTACCTTTTACATTGGGCTAACTTGCAGATGGGTAGCTCAAGTGTCTATCTTTATTAGGGGAAACATAATCAGTTATACTCACATGACAGAACCAATTCACTTAACGTCATGCTGGGGATTAAGAACAGTAAATACTTTGGACATTTAGAGTTCTTCCTGGGCCTGGAAGCTGCAAGGCAGGACTGAAGAGTGATATAATGAGCTGGCTTGAATAGCTTTAGAGGTAAAGATGTTTGCTTCTGGTGAAAGAAGGATGGGTCAAGTGAAGCCCAAAGAGCAGGGGAAATGTTCTATAATTGGGGGTTCTTCTGTTTAATGGTGTATTTGTTAAAAGAAAATTATTTTATTGATCTAAAAATGAAGAAGATAGTTCTGTATCCCTAATAAAAGTGGCATGTGTTGGCCACAGTTCTGTACAGATTAAATTTTTTTAACATCTTGAGCTATAATCAGGTTAAAAAGAAACAGCCCTGGTTGGTCCTGTCTGGGGCTAGGAAAAATCTCAAGTGTATGCTCACCCTGTCTGAGAAATTAATATCAGAGTCATGAAAAGCAAAGCTTCCATGTATACTAAATGTATATATTGAAAAGGTAATAAGGTCTTTTTGAGGCACTTTGGTTATGCATTGTATTTGCCAGAATAACACATATAAACAAATTCATTGAGTAGATAGTACATATATGGCCTTTTGAAATGACAGCACAAACCTTTTTGAATTTACTTCTCTCACAATACGAATGTTGGAATCAGTAATCCTGTTAAGTTTAATAGCCTCTGTTGCTTCTCAAATATTTATTAAGAACTGGCAGCATTTCCTACCAAAATGTCCAGCGGGTGCAATAGAATGCACCAGCCAACTAACCATGGGCATTTATAGATGTAGAGTATCGAGTATGATGTCCAACAGCAGGAAAGTTCAATGCTGGCACTTTGTAGTGACAATTAGTACCTAATAGTAACAGTCTATTAAGAACAAAGAAACTAACACCTCTAAGAGTGCACAAGAGTGCAGAGACACATCACAGAAAACCTTTCATTTTAACACTAAAGGAAAATTCATTGAAAAGACCTATATTCCTGAATTTGTGTATTCATATTCTAAATATCACAGGTGATAGTTTTGAGAAGACTATTAAAGTATTTAGGTTGAGGGGCACCTGGGTGGCTCAGTTGCTAGGCATCTGCCTTCGGCTCAGGTCATGATCCCATGATCAAGCCCCGCATCCATCTCCCTGCTCAGCGGGAAGCCTGCCTCTCCTTCTCCCTCTGCTCTTCCCCCTGCTTGTGTTCCCTCTCTCGCTGTCTGTCTGTCTGTCTCTCTGTCAAGTAAATAAATAAAATCTTTGGAAAAAAAAATATTTAGGTTGAAGTCCTACAGTCACACAGTAGAACTTTGCGGATGGAGTCAAAGACAAAACAGTTTAAAAAAAAATGATAGCAAAAGATTGGAAATTGATGACGTTGAATTTTAATACTGGCTCCGCTTCTGGGCAACTTTGAGTAACTCAATTAACTTTGCTGTGCCTGTTTTCTCATCTGTAATATAAAATTATAAAACTGTCTTCCAGAAGTGTTTAGTGTGGATTATATTATCCTAGGAGGGAGAGCTAAATATTTAATTCCAATTTACAATGTTAACAAATCCCCATGTATCCAAATTGGAGTCAGTTTTATTTACTCATTATCATCATATAATTATGTATAACAGACATTCTGTATTTAATGTCATCCTCCTTGAGGATAGGGGGTGTTCATCTCTATACCCTTTCCAGTTTTTTCCAGATAAAAAATGTTTCACATACTCATTGAACAAATACTTGTTGAGCACCATTTCTGTGCGAGGCACTCACCGTACTGAGCACTAGGGATACAAAAGCAAGCTGCTTCTACTGATGCCTTCCTGCCCTGGGAAAGTATCTGTTATATAATAATAATATATTTAAAAATGATATTTTTAAGTCACGTACAAGTCACTGTGGGAACATAAAATAAGAACACCTGCCTTGGTGGAGATATAGGGTAGGTTGGTTGGAAGTGTAGGAGGTTGAAGGTGGTGGGTAGGGTGAGATGGAGCAGAGTGGCAAATCAAGTGATTTCCCAAAGGAAGCCAATATTTAAATGATAACCAGGAGTTAGCCCTGGCAAGTTTGGAGTAATGATAAGTTGTAGGCAGTGGGAAGGAGATGGGAAGACCTGAGGTAAAAGAACATCAGTTTCCTGTTTGAGGAAGTGGAAGAAGCTTGGTATGGTGGAACGTAGCATTGAGAGAGGAGAGGCAAGACAGGAGTGTTTGTAAGGTAAACAGAGGACCTCGTAAAGGAGTTAAGGATTTTACCCTTAGTATATGGGAAACCAGTTAAGAGTTTGAAGCAAGAGAACAATATGATCAAATCTTCATTTTTTTTTTTTAAAGATTCTATTTTTTTATTTGAGAGAGGTGGTGGGGAGGGGCAGAGGGAGAGGGAGAAGCAGACTCTCCACTGAGCAGGGAGCCTGACACAGCAGCTTAACTGACTGAGCCACCGAGGTGCCCCTCAAATCTTCATTATTTTAATAGGTAACTAACTGGCTATAAAGTCCAAAATAACTGGGGACAGGTAAGATTGAAACCAGAGACCATTTAAGCTGACGTTTATGGGAATCTTGACAAGAGATGATAGTGGCCTGGATTGGGTGGTAGCGAGAGCATGAAGAGGAGTGGGTGGTTTCTTAATGTATTTTAAAATCTAAAATTCCATGAAACTTTTGAGATTGGTTGTTAGAAGGTAAATAGGAAGAGGTTAAGAGTGACTCCTGGGTTTCTTGATTGGGCCACTTCATGGATGGCTGTGCTAATCAGTGAGAGAAAGAGAAGTTGATTAGTTCAATTTTTGGTATTTTCAGTTTGGGTGCCTTGAAACATCCAGGTGGCATGTCAAGAGGGGGTTCACACATGAGTCTAGAGCTCAGAAGGTGTGTGAATTGGACATGCAGATTTTGTTGTCAGCAGATTGGTCTCCATATTATATAGATGATACTAAAAGTCATAGGAGTGGGACGCCTGGCTGACTCAGTAGGTGGAGAGTGCAACTCTCGATCTTGAGGTCGTGAGTTCAAGCCCCATGTTGGATGTAGAGCTTACTTTAAAAAAAAAAAAAAAAGTTGTAGGAGCAATGAGGATCCCCCAGGGAAAGTATGTAGAATAAAGAGATGAAAAGTTAGGCCAGTACCATAGGGAACGCTCACACTCAAGTTTCAAGCTAAGGACGGAAATCCTGCAAAGCCGTCTAAGACATAGAGAAAATAATGTCAGGAAGGCAGAGTATCATGAAGCGTGGCAAAGCATATTTCAAGGGAAAAATAATAAAACTGAGTAAATAAACCCTTGAATCCCCCTAGCTAAGGGGCTTCGGTTTTAAAATTAAAATTTACCATACAATAAGTGGTAATTTCCTATCATACCTATGCAGCCACTCTCATCTTTCACATTCCCAAAGATCACAGCACATCACCATAATGGGTACTCAGTAAATTTTTGTTGATCAAATAAACAAATGAATACCACCTACTGGACTCTGATTTAGCACCTGTTTCTGGTCTTCATAAGGTCTACGCATTAAAAAACAGCAACCATCCCTGTCCTAGAGTTCATTTTCTGTTAAAAATTTTTGGTGGGGAGGGCTCCTAAGTTCTAGTATTCCTGTGTATACACACACATACACACACACACTCTTTCACTCCCCCTCCTTTTCTCTATCCTGCTGTGTTCCCCCTCCTTCTTTGAATGTAGTATTGAACCAAAAGGTCAATAAGTGAGTAATTTGGCATGAGTTGTAGTAATAAGTGAAAAAGGAAAAGGATATTATGGTGAGGGAGGCGGGCAGCAGCGGAGAGAGTATTTTCAATCTTAAGAGGAATCACAAACAATGGAGACAAACATACTTGACAGTGATTTCTATAATACAGTTGGTAATTACCAAAATTCTTCACTGGAGCTTAATATTGTCTGGCTGGGGTGTGTGTGTGTGTGTGTGTGTGTGTGTGTGTGTGTGTGTGACATTCATTTGCAGTTACACTGCGTGCTGTTCTTCATAAAAACAGTGTTATCTTTGACTCTCAATGTGTGGTAGGGTACCAGAGTCCTATTGGCATATGGGTTTGAGGTACATTGAAACAAGCAAATCCCTTCTTTAATCCGCTCTGAGATCAGGTGCTGAAACATTTTAAATAGACACAAAAGGTAATCCATTTTCCTCATTTTAGTTGAAAAGTATTTCAGTGACTGTCACCTTCCTTGTGATGAGTGGTAATGGTAGGTGCTGCTATTGCTTTTTGTTTTCGTTTTCTGAAGCGCCAACCTACCTGGTTCACCTTTCATCGATTTCTTGCTTTGTGAATCCTGGAGTGCAAATCACACCAGAAGAGTATCATGCTTAGTCATGAAAAGCTGCAAAGTGCTACCTATGATGCTCGCTAAGCAGAGTATCTGGAAAACACATATGTCCCCCGCCTTTGCTGACTTACAGCCATCTCGCTTTTCATTTTATTTCAAATAAGATAAAACTTGATGATTATGAACACGATTTTTTCCTATTCACTTTCCTCTTTTACTAAGCCATATTCAGGTCATTTTGAGGCACTATCCATACCTATAAATTGGGGACAGTAATAATACTTCATAGGACTATTAAGAGGATTAACTGGGATAAGAAATGCAGAAACAAACCTTGGTGCCTGGCAGGGCTTTCATAAATATTAATTCTACACACTGTTTGTTTGCACCTACTGCACACCAGACATGGTGCTGCATACTGGGATAAAGTGGTAAATGTCCCTGTGCCCTCCCAGAGTCACCCTCTCCCTCTGTCTGACCCTCCTTGCTCCTTTCATGGGCAACCATGATTTTAAATTCAGATTTTGGCCAGATTATGCTAAAGGATTATGCTACATCTTTGGATAGCTACTAAATGTAATGAAACAGTGAAAAAAAGGTACATTGTGGCAATAATGAAATTGATTATATGGGTTGAATTTGAACATCAATCTCATTATTTAAGAAGAAAAAGGAAACATTTTAGTTGTAGGATCTATAAATGTCACCAGTGTTTCTGGACACTTTCTTCATTATCAGTATTTTCATTAGAAATGAACTAAATCCTTCATTTAATTAAAAACATTGGGTTTGTGGGTTTTTTTTTAAGTAATATAATTTTTTGGGGACATTCCAGAAGTTACATATATATATACCCTTGAAGGATATTGAAGTGGCATTACTGACACGTTGTTTTTCAGATAACCCATAATTATATTTAATTTCTCTCCCGAGTAGCTTCTGGAACCTTCCATTTGAAGCACTTGATTTATTTTTTTAGAAATGTTTTGGGAGTGAGGGCAGGTGTTTGATTTTGTTTTTGTCGCCTCAGTAGTGCTCAGGCAAAAGCATTTGACATGAGCGGAAGGAGAAGATAATATTTTCCTCTGTCATTACTTCATTTCAGCTACTTATGGAGTAACCTATGACAGCATGGTGTTTGAGGGAAAAATAGAACGCGAATTTCTTAGTTCTTTTGGAAGTCTAATAAATATTAATATAGGGGTATTATACTACAAAAAAGAATTCCAGTGTAAAGTTGGCAGATACATTGTTGGAAACAAAACTGGGCAAGAAAAACACCAAAGACAAAAAGCTGACATGGGTAAAAAAATTGCCCTTGTTGAGGCTAGCAGGATCGTGCATTAACATCTCAGTAGTACCCATAGATGGCCAGTCCTCCTGCTGAACAACCATGTGATAAGCTGGGCTAGTAAGAGACCAACTGGATAATTTCCGTAATTTTGCTGTCAATCATTTCTTCTTCTTCTAACTGTAGAATGCCCAGAGCCTGTATTTTCAAACCACATAGTGATTTGGGGATTTTAGAGATTATGGGTACAAATGCAAAGATGGGGCTGCTAAGAATCCCTGAGTTAACTTAGAAGGGAAAGTAAGGGTGAAATCGGATGCTGTGTTCTAACACTGGTTCTCTAGAAGAACTGAAGGATTCATTAAAGCAATTCTTAAATTGCCCCAGAAATTCTGATTTGCTTGGGAGATACTAAGGAACATTTTTAGAAGTCCCGATTTAATAATCATTAAATTAGCAAATTATGATTGAACTGTTTATTAAACTAGAAGGTAAATGCAGTATCCTGCTCCTCTCTAGGGTGACCCATGAGAGTTAAAATGCAACTTCCGTAATTCTAGAAATCAAACATAACGCATACCTATGTATTCTTCCCAAGAGGCAAGAATGTAGGCAAATCACTATATGTCTCTCTTTCTTTTTCTGATGTATGATAAAAAAAAAAATAATAACTGTTGTAAGCAATGACATAAACCAAGCAAAACGTGGGTGATTATGGGGGATGGAGTATTGGGCAACACTGGCCACTTTGAGGACTAGCTGACTTAATGGCCCATTAAAATCTCTTTATTTTCTCAAAAGGTAAAGAAGCTTACCAAGCTTAAATTCGGTATGAGGTCTCCACAGAAATAAAACATTAGCAGTCTGTATTAGGGTCAAGCAGGGTCTCAGCCAATTAGATTTGCACACTTCCATTTACTACGTCAAGAGGCCTCAGGAGAACAGGGAACCAAGCTCAGTAAAATCGATTCCACTTGAAATTTTAATGACCATTAAATTTTACCACTCTATTTTATCTAAAATTGGCAACTTAATTTTAGTTCCAAATTTATGGCAATAAAACTGGAAAGTAGAAGACCCTGAAAGTGAAGTAGTCACTTCAGTCTCTGTCTGAATGTATGGACGTTGAGTGACTAGATCATTTTCCTTGGAGGATAAAAGAAATATGAATATGTGGCTCGTTCTGTTTATCCAGAGAGATGCAAAGCATGAGTCTTCAGGATTCAGCAGTCTCCTTTGAGTCAAGCGTCTACAAAAGCCTCTAAAAAAAAAAGATAGACACCCTTTGGAAACATTTTAAAAATGCAAATATAAAGTGTAAAATATCCCTTAGTGCCTTTGTCAGAGTCTAAATTCTGGGCTCCATGAGCACTGGGGCTGATGAAAGAACAGCTTATGTTTTCTCATGAAAAATGAAAACCATCTAAGTATGTTATGATGTTTTGCAGTGTTGAGCTTGTCTGGGAGTTTTTGCCACATTTCCAGAGTCAACTGTCACCTTACAGTTCGGGGCAATTTCATTTGGGTCGCAATTTAAGTAATCACTTCAAGACCACTTTCCTTTATGTGTATCTGCTTATTCTTCTCAGTCACACCCCTGGATAGGCCTCAGACTTTGGATAAATAATCATGTGTCTTCCGTTTGGGCTGCTATAACAAAACTACCATTTACTGAGTGGCTTAAACTAGAAACATTTATTTCTCCCAGTTCTGGAGACTAGGAAAGTCTAAGATCAAGGCAGATTCAGTACCTGCCTTCAGTATCTGGCCTACTTCCTGGGTCATAGCAGGAGAAAAGCAGATAGAACACTCTTGAATCTTTTCTAAGGGCACCATCTCATTCATGATGGATCTGTCCTTGTGACCAATCACCTGCTAAAGGCCCCATCTCCTGATATCACTTTGGGGATTAGGATTTCAACCTGTTAATTTTGGAGGGAGGGACACAAACATTCAGGCCATAACGCCCCATTCTCCCTCCTGTCTTCTGTCTCCTGATGACAATGACAGTTGTGAAAACAATATTCTAAGGGATGACTATAGTGTGCAACAGATTTGGGAACAGATGCTCAACAATAATACATTTCTGGTTGAAACCATTTACATTGACTGTAAAAACAAATCTCTGAGGTTCCAAGTATTAATAGAAGATCATTGAAAGAAACTGTAGTTCTCCCTTCTAGGGCCATCTCCAACCCCCATCTCTGGAAGATTTTCCAGAAGGTAAAGAATCACTGGAGAGGATTTCCCCAGACTGGGATCTTAAAAACTCACTAATACTATGTTTCAGTTATTAACAAGTACTGATTTAGTACTTGTTAGTTCCTGTCAAGATTCTGCTAAATCGATCCCAAAGGGTGATGGTCTGTGCATCAAAGGAGAAGAAAATATCACCCCCTGGCTGGTTAACGAATGATCTTAATGGTGCCAGACAATGCTTTTGTGTCAAACACTGTGCCAACACTTCTAAATCTATGTCATTGATGCCTTGCACCATTTCTACAAGATAAATACTGTTATTTTCATTTTACAGATAAAGGAGGCTCATAGCTCATTCAGCCAGCAGTTGGCCGGGCTAGTACTTATACTAGAATCTGCCTGTCTTTTGTACTCTTGTACTTAAATGTCTCCAGAGCTTATGGAGAAAAGAATTTCCACACTTTTTTGGTTTCTTTGGGTTCTTGGCCTATCCTTCTTTGAATTTCTTCCATCTCTTTTTTTTTCTAGGAGAATGATTCATTAGAAAACATATTTACAAATATTTAAGTATTTATTTAGTGTGGTAAAATACTAACTCACCCCTTACCTTCTCAAGAAAAATACTATAAGAAGCTAAATGATTTGTTGAAAGTGCCTTAAATAAATCAGGCAATACTGGGGACTAATATTAATGAAAGTCCTCACTGCTTTGCTATTAACTTTAAAACTATTTACAAACCCTTAGCTCTAAGCTTACATATACATGGCAACTGGGTGTGTGTGTGTGTGTGTGTGTGTGTGTGTGTGTGTGTGTACACTTGGCTATTGGCGTGTGGGGAAGATTTTTAATTCCTGGTGCAAGATTAGGAACAATCCAGTAATCTCAAACACTTCTAGGAAGGAGAAGGGCTCATTTTTCTTTTTCCATTCTGCACCTTTTCTTTTTGCTTATTCATCATGTTTTAAATAAACAGACCAAAGAAAGTTGTTATTAAAGCCCTCCTTGGACTTCTTCAATTTCAGTTTTAAACCAGGTTCAAAATATTCTGGCAAAAATTAAAGGCAACATTGAAAATGTTTGCATAAATTTTAAATTGTGCAAAAAGTGATAAAACTAAAATGAGCTGAAAGAGTGAGTAATAAGCATCTCCTCCTATCTTTGTCTTTTTAGCATAATCAGTGATGATATGGGTTTTTAAAAACTGATTCTGAAGTGCGTTCCCTTTCCAGAGTATCTGCATTACACTTACTCTTCTAAATGTAATTTGTTAGAAGTTTAATGTTTACTTTTAAAAGTGTGAAGGCTTATTAACATGCTAATAAATAACATTTAATGTCTATTAACAGTACTTCTATATTTGCTCATAAAATGGAATAGAAAAATATTACCTACAAGAGATTCCATGCCTTTACTACATTCTGAGTGTAATTGAAATCCCTAGTTCTCATTTCACTGTTAGAAAAGAACTAATAAATTTGTCACCAGTAAAACAGGGGTGGGGGGAGAGGCCATTTATGAGCTCAGTAATGAATCTAACTCGCACAGCCCAGACCTGAAAGACTTGGGAGATGAGCACAATAGAGGTGCCAGTTTGCTCTATAGCATCACAGCTAATTAAGTTTGGATCTATGCTTTTCTTTATTCTTTTTTTCTGATATTTCCCCATTGGTGTTGGCTGTATGTGCTTTAGCTGGCCTAATGTCAGACCCAGAAGTCAGAAGCAGTTGCAACTTACTTAAGAAAGGCATATGGCAAAAACATAATCCCTTTGATTATATGGTAAATGACTATAAGAATGTGTACAAATAATGGTTTTTATTTGAACATGAAATTTTATTGTGGTATAGTATGTGTTTTGTCATACTGTCACCTGACATCTGTTAAAAATAAGTTTCTGGAATGCTGTTCTGGCATGTGTAATTTTGAGAAAGAGGCTCTGAAACAGTTTTCCAGTGTAAACCCTAACCTCCACCACACACAAAATATAGCCCTAGTGGTAATAAAAAAGGTATCGTTTGTATAGATAAATATATAAATATATACATAGTTTTTTTTTTTTTTGAAGATTTTATTTATTTATTTGACAGAGAGAGAGACAGCGAGAGCAGGAACACAAGCAGGGGGAGTGGGAGAGGGAGAAGCAGGCTTCCCACAGAGCAGGGAGCCCGATGTGGGACTCGATCCCAGGACCCTGGGATCATGACGTGAGCCGAAGGCAGACGCTTAATGACTGAGCCACCCAGGCGCCCATACATAGTTTTTTTAACGTGAATTTTAATTTGTTTTTGAAAGTATAGATTCCTTTGAGTCATGTGGACCTGGATTACAGTCTAAACTCAATCACAGTGTGGAATTCAACACATTTAATATCTTTGAGTCTATTTCTCGGACTATAAAATGAATGAAATTAATAATATTCACCTGTTGAGAGTTCGGGGGAGCATTAAATGAAAACATATTTTCATCGAATAATAAGCTTTTAGTAAATAGTGTTGAGTTTTATGATACTGGTATTTTAAAAGGATGTTTTTATTAACAGCCACAACACACATACCATTCTCCCTTTTATTCCTGAAATTAAGCAAACCCTTTCCCTGTCCCAGGACCTTTGCATTTGCTACTTCCTCTCTCTGTAATGCTTTTCCCTTAGCTCTTTCAGTGATGGCTCATTTTCATCCTTTGAGTTTCAGCTCAAATGTCACCTCTTTGTGGGAACTTAACCTGACCAACCTGTCTAAAGTAAATCTCTGCCCTCACCCCCCATCACGGTTTTTTGAGTATCTTATTTATGTGTCTTCTCCTTTGGAATGTAAACTCCATGAAGGCAGAGAGACCTTATCTTCCTTGTTGATAACTGTGTACCCAATGCCCAACAAAGTGTCTGCCTTAATAAATGTGAACAAATGGATGAATTAATTAAATGAATAAGTGAGTGGAAGGGACGGAAGGTGGGAGGGAGGAAAGACATTGGAAGGAAAGAAAAAAATGATGGATAAAAGGAATAAAGGACAAAAAAAAAAAAACTTTTATACCCTGAGGAATGATTTATATTCTGGATATATGTATTTATGCATATACAACTTTTTGATGTTATTTTAAAGTTTAAAAGTTGGGTAAAAATTTTCTGGTTCCTGTTGTCTTTTCTTTCCCCTGGTCAGTGTGTTTCACCTTATCGGCTCCTTCCAGAAACTGACAGGGGTTGTTTTGCTGTAGAGTGACCTCCCTCTGTGAGGCAGGAAGTAATTCCTATAGGCTGCTAACACCTTAGAACTGAAGGTTGCCAAACTTTTCGTAAAGGGCCAGATTCTAAATATTTTCAGTTTTACAGGCTATATGCTGTCTCCCAATGACTCACCTCTTCCACTACAGACTGAAAGCAGCCATAGACAATATGTAAAGAAATGAGTGGGCTGTGTTCCAATAAAAATTATTTAGGGAAACTGAAATTTGAATTCCATGTAATTTTCATGTGTCATAAAATATTACTCTTACTTTGATTTTTCTTTAGCCAAATAAAAGTGTAAAAACCATTTTTAGCTCGTGAGCCTATAAAAACAAGTGGCAGGTTAGAATGGCTTAGTGTCCTACTTTGCTGACCCCCTGCCTTAGAATGAACTAGTTTAATGGTTTTCTATCCCATGACTGTTTGCCTTCGAAAAGATGAACTGGAGTGGGAGGGGGCAAAGAATACATTTCTATTGGTAGAATTTTTAATAATTTTGCAAATGGAAGGAAAGCATAATTTTGAATTAATCAGACCTTCCTGAACTCCTAAAAGCACATTACATCAGTGCTGTATTATCCACAAGTAAGGTTGTGAGTGTTAAAAGTAGCTTTCATGACTGGTTAAAACTGCCCAGGTGTGTCCATTAGCAAGCTCCCACCTTATTTATTCCTTTGCATCATAGACTTTGGAATTTAGGATTAGTTACTTCTAAGGATGTTTGAAAGCAAGACAGTTTGAGAATACTTTAGCTCTATAATCCTGAAGAATTTTAGCTCTATAATCCTGAAGAATAAAATGTTTAAAATTTCAAGTAATGATTTCCCTACAATTTGTGTGTTTAGGTTGGGTAAGGAATTATTTGGGGAAGACATTTTTAAGAGCACAGTGTGATATCATTTTCTAAATGCAGAAATTAAAAAGTTAGTAGAAATTATTGTAGTCCTATTAGTGTTATTTTATAGCTATGACTATAGTGCTTTCGAATATTTTAAGACAATAGAGCTTTCCAACTTTTTTTCTTTACTCACATCTCTCTTAAACAGCCAAAGCAACTGTTTAAAATTCCACCTTGGGAAGATGCTAGTCAGACTGCAATGAAAAATCAGAATGAAGCTCAATTTGAAGAAAAATCAGTTAAGTATTTCATGGGTAGGAAAATTTAGGATATTTGGAACTAAATAGTCAAACCACGTCTACTTAATTTTAGGACATATAGGATAAGTCAGCCTTCAGGTATGTATCTCAGCAGTATAAGTAGAAACTAAGTTGTTGGGGCTTTTCCTTGGTTTTCTTGGATACTAAGAATAGTGCACCACTGATGGTCAGAGTACTGATAATCTGAGGTTAGTTTTAAATCCTTTAACTATCTTTCCCTTCCCACCTGTGCTTTTATATCAGGAAATGGAGATTAATAATAGTTTTCATCTTAGTCAAACTGAAGAGGAGACAAGAAAAACCTAACTCGTGTCAGCCAAATATATTATTTTAAAACCATCTGCTTATGTCTGATTATCCTTATCAACAGTCTGTCTCTTTAGTATAGAACAGTGAGAGGTAACTATACAGAAGCCCACAGAAGGAATGTGGGAATGAGGGTGAGAGAGCCTCTAAAACTTGTTCTTTGTGCTTTAATTCCTGAAAACACTTGAGTAAATAACTGCATGTAAATTGAGATGTGCATTATTGGAATTGCTCAAAGGTAAGCAATTTAACTCCCAAAGTGGACTGTTTGCTCATACCATTTAATGACTCAGCTTGTGACATGCATGATAGTCAACAACGAAGTGCTACGATTCAAATATTCAGGAAGAAGGAGCTTGGGACAGTGTGTTCCATGGTTATGTGGGTTTCTCTGTGAATATTCTTCACCTACAAGTCTGGAAGATGTGTGTCCTTGAGGGATTCAGAGGAGATGTCAGCCTCAGGGCGTCTCATTAGGCCAGCTGTGTTTGGTGACAGTCAGATACACACCCTGAAAAAAACATATCCAATTGTTTTCCACAAGTTCTCCATGACACAAACCTACTCATAAATTATGCCATAATCACTGCTGCACTGTAATTTGCATATGAGTTCAGAGCATATTCAGCTGATATATGACTAACCTCACCACTGGAGACATGTACTTTATTTTTTAAAATGTAAATCCTTGGGGGGAAAATATATAGTATGTTGGTTCCTGGGTCGTTGGCTTTCTCCCCCAACTATTCAGCTACTGTGCCTGCATCTCTTTTTGGGGACGGTCAGTCTTTGCAATTACATTGGTTGTCATTTGCATTGCCCCTAACCACCATCATAGCCTTTATGGTATCTGCAAATAATTTTTAGTTGTTCCCCAGTCCAGATGTCATTCACTGAATTCTTGTTACCTGTTAACAGCAGGTTTACCGTGGAATTGAGCAATTCTGGGAGAAAGAAGGTTCATTTGGTTTGTAGTCTTATCCTAGTCTAGGCACGTATGCACCACATTACATTGTGCATTAAAGAAGAATCTTAACATGATTCTTCATTTTAAAGTGGGGGAAAAAAAGAAACCTCATTGCTTTGCTCCGTTGTCTGAAACATAAAGGGTAAATGTGAGATTTTTTTGGTTTTAGTTTTACACAGTTGACTGGAAGTGTTTACAGGGATTTCAAGCAAAATCCTACTTTGCCTCTCAGGCTGCATTTTCCAGTGTGAAATCTGTTGAAACAAACCAACAGAGCCCCATTTCCCTATCTTTCTCTCCATCTTTCCTGCCCCACCCCCGCCCCAACAAACACATGCACACATCCCACTTGCAGGCAAGTGTAATCTCAGACTTCTCTGAACAAAGTCAAACAGCGACACAGACAGTGTCGGAGTAGAAGGGTTGGTGATCGCCTCATAAGAAGACTGCAAACCCACAATGCCACCTGACAGTGTTGCTGAGGAACCCTACAGAAGAACAGGTGGCTGTCTCAGTCTGATCACGACAGTGGTAGTGGATGAAAGAACAGAGCAGAAATGTGGAGCACATATTTTGACTCTGTTCCTAAATCCTCCTTCTGATTCTGATTCTACCAGGGATTTGCCACACCCTGAGTGAAAAGCAGGTAACATGGAGTGTTACTGGGCACTCCCTCTAGGCTAGGAAATGATACATCCCTTTAAACTGGCTTTTCTTGATAAGTCAAAGTGTTGGGGAGTTGGACTGAGGAGGGTTATTGACAACTTTCTTTTTTTATTATTATTATGTTCATTTAGCCAGCATATAGTACATCGCAAGTTTTTGTTGTAGTGTTCAACGATTCATCAGTTGCATATAACACCCAGTGCTCATCCCAACACGTGCCCTCCTTAATACCCATCACCCAGTCACCCCATCCCCCCACTCTTCTTCCTTCTGTGACCTTCAGAGTCCAGAGTCTTGCATGGTTTGTCTCTCTCTCTGATTTTTTCCCATTCAGTTTTATTATTGACAACTTTCTAGACAAAATCTTGATGCCTTGCTGTGGTTTTCTTTTCAGTATTTCTGTGTTGTTACTTTGGATCCTGTAGTAGATTATTTGAAAAGGACGCTTAAGCAGCTAGTGAAATGAATGAACAAGGGCAGACTACAGGTATCCAGTGATGGGTGAAATGAAATCTGCCTGGTTGGGAAACCACTGCATGCTGCTCTCAGGCCACTCGTTCTGGTTTGTCTTAAGTGTAGAGTAATTTTGTCTGACTCTTAATAGATAACGTGGGATTTTACTTATAGATCATTGATTCGTTTGGTATATTCAAAGTCAACTTAGGCTATATTTTAAAACTTTTTTTGGTGTTGCAACATTAAGGTGGTTTGCAGTTTTTAGCTCTTTATTTTAATTTATTTTAAATCACTATGTAGAACATTCATTTTTTTTGTGATGACTCATAAGGCCTTTTCTTTTTCTTTCATTTTAATATCTTGAATTTTAGAAAAGAATATACTTGGAATTGTTTTGAGCTCTTTTAATTATTAAAAAATGGTGGACAATGTCTTAAATGTAATGGATTGCCTTGTAGAAATTCATAAAGAAAAAAAATGCACATTTTTTTTTCATTTTTTATCACTTACATAGGAAGTAGCAAGTAAAGTGTGAGTATTGATTAAACAGAATTAACATTGACAGGAAAAATGCCACACAGTGGTATCTCTGGTTGAAGCCAAGTGGATTTTTCCTTCAGAAGAGAGGCTTTTTGCTTTTGGAACAGTAATGGAGGGAGTCCCCATTGTCGGTCTTTGTTTTTGAAAATTATTTGTCCATCATGGTCTTTCAGTTCCAGAGAAGTTTTCAGAATTATTCTATACTCTTAAAGATCCTTAGACTTGGAAGAGTGAGAGACTCTTGGTATATTCTTATACCAGTATTGTGCATTTTCATTTGTCAATGGATATATGTAAAGCATTCTTGGAAAATGCTGTATAATTGTGATAAAGTCACTAGGCCTGTTCAGCTATACTACCAGAGGCAAAACTCTGATTATTTAGACTTACAAGGCCTCTAATTCATCTCTTAGGTGGGTTGGATGATTGATTGGCTTTGCTAAATCAAACTGTTAATGATCAGGGATTCAGATACCAGCGCTGCATATAGCACTCATTTTCTAACTTAGCCTACAAATATTTGCCCATCTCCAATGATGCTAATGAATTTGCCTCGGTTCAGTCATAAATTCCAATGTACAAACCACTGTGATCAGGCAGAAAAGGCATATATACAGCTCAAGGCAGGTTACTAACCTGCTCATAAGAAGTTAATATACATCTTTTCATAGTATATATGCTATAGACCTCTTCTAAAATATGCCTCTCCCTTCTTGATCTGCCAAGCCCAAAATGAATTACAGTGTGTTATCTAGCAGCATTATTGACACTCAGAAATTGTGTGTAATACTCACATTATAAAGAATAACTAGCACTTTACTTTGGAACTCAATGGCTATACAGTGACTACATGTATAATCTTTTAGAGTAAACATTCAATAATTGTTGCCATTTTAGGTGTTTCTTAGGCTGTTCCGCTCCTTGGATAGAATGAAAGAATAGTCACAAAAAATCAATAGCAACAAAATGGGATTTTTCCCCCCAAGAACTTTTTTCTTCAAAACATTGAAGGTATTTTTCCTTTGATTTTGTTTAACCTTCCACTCCCAATTATTTCTTTCTTTGTTATTGGTGTTATTTATCCAGAAATACTTCATATAGGAGAAATCAATAGATTTAACTTAATAAAATGATTTATTTGTATAATATTCTTACATCTTATTTCAAGTGTTTTTGTTGGGGATAAAAGGACTTGAAGGCCTCTGAGAGTCTACAGTTATCCTAAAAGTGTATGCAGAATTGTGTGTATGTTGTGGATAATGTACATTTTCCTGGGGAGAAGATGAAGTTTCATCAGCCTCTCAAAGTCCCTGACTACAAAAATAAGAACGACTGATGTATTAAAACCACCTGAAGTAGCATGACTCTAAGTCATCTTGGCTATTTCTGGAGGCTGTCTTCCCTCTTGGCTCCTCCTACCTTCTAACCCCCCTTTGAATGTCCCAATACTTTTCAGGATCCAAGTGTGGGAGTGTGTGTTCATGGTGGGGGAGGGGGCGAGTGTTGAACCTTCAGGTTGATCTTGAAGATAAAATCTGTTGAAATGAGGATTGGAAATTAAACAACAACCACCACAAAACACTGTGCACTTCTGGTGAGAGGGGGAGAGGTAAAGAAGCATAGAATTTACTGTGCTGTACTTACGTGTTCATTCTAGGACATATCCTGGCGTTTGTTTCACGGACTGTGTCAGTGCCGCAGTATTGGCTTAAGTTACCTCTATTTTAGTAAGAAGAACCAGAAAGGAAGTGTGGACGTAGCTTGTTTGAGAATAAATATTTGCAGTAGCCTAATTCTTTTATATACAGAATTATAACAGCTAACCTTATCTGCCAAAAAAGAAGTCAGCCATTTACATTTTCAAAGCATTTCTTAACTTTTAAAAGCAAGTTAGTAAGTCCATAAAGATCAGGAGTAGTTTCTTTTTACTGATAGCCTACAATTAAGACCAAACAACTGCACAGTTTAGACGAAACTCACTATTTGGCAGTGATGGCTGGTCTTCTGTTAGCTGCCATTGATTGGCAAATGGAATTATTGAAATTCAGGTTAATGAACTGAATTGCCTGTTGCCCTAATTTTCTCATTTTGGTAACATATTACATTTTTCATAGAAAGCTATCTCCGTACCAATTTGGAATGAAGTAGGTTATAGATGAAAAGACGTAAGTAAATTGCATTGAAGTAAATCATTTCTTCATCTTTGTATTTTATTTTTTATTATTTTTTAAAGATTTTATTTATTTATTTGACAGAGAGCGACACAGCGAGAGAGGGAACACAAGCAGGGGGAGTGGGAGAGGGAGAAGCAGGCTTCCCGCGGAATAGGGAGCCTGATGTGGGGCTCGATCCCAGGACCCCGGGACCATGACCTGAGCCGAAGGCAGACGCTCAACGACTGAGCCACCCAGGCGCCCCTCATCTTTGTATTTTAACAAAATGGAGTTTTCTTGGACCATTTGTGTTCATAGTCTTGAAGACTAGGCACATGTCTTAGCTTGGATTGCTACACCAAATTACCGCAGACTGGGTGGCTTAAACAACCACAAACATTTCTCGCAGTTGTGGAGGCTGAGGAGTCCAAGATCAAGGAGCTGGCAGATTCAGTCCTTGGTGAGGGCCTTCTTCCTGGCTTGTAGATGGCCGTCTTTTCTCATTATGTCCTTACAGGGCAGAGAGCAAAAGGAGAAGCAAACATTCTGTCTCTTCTTATAGGACACTGATCCCACCATGAAGACAAGGCTCTGTCCTCATGACCTAATTAATTACCTACCAGAGGTCCCATCTCTAAATGCCATGGCGCTGGAGATTAGGGTTTCAATCCATGAATTTTGTGAGGATATGAACACGCAGTCCATGACTGCGTATTTCTTTTAAAGCCTTGTAACAAATATTCAAGTAAAATGAAGACACTAATACATAAATTATATCAGTTTATCTTTGCCAGACACGGAGATCTGAATTAAGACAGACAAAATTTAATTAAATTCTATTGTTTTGACATCATATGAAAACTCTGATTTCAAACTAGCTTTATGTGTGCTTTTAAAACTAGTTGTATGTTTGCTTTTAAAATGTGCTAATCCTAAATAATATGAGCTCATAAATATATGGTATGGGGAAAACTTAAGACCCCAATAGTGGCTGTAAATATTTTGAGCCTTCCAAGATGGTTCATATAAATGTGATACTGCCCAAAGGCTGTTTCTGTCTTTGTAAGGTATCTAATGAGGTTCTTCTGTTCAATCTGCAAAGGATGATAAAGCATTGCTGAATGGTTTTGTCCCAGATGGACTGTGAATAAGATGCCTGGTAACAACAGATCAAAGCCCCCTCGAGGCATTATTATATGCATTTATTATGAAGCATTCAAAAGTGACAGTACACAAGTCACCAACAAAACAGCAGTTATTTCATGAAAATTATGGGGGCGAGGGTGAAGTTCTCTCAAGTATGCCAACAAAATGCAATTAAACAGATTATATTGCTAAGAACAGTCTGCTTTGGGCTGACTTTGCATAATATATTCATTTCACTTGTACCCACATAACCAAATGTTTAAAGGGTAGAAATGTTCAACTCAGTTTCCCAGTCTGAGGGTGGGAGGTCGGATTGTGGAAGTCCTCAAAGGCAAGGCCTATATGTGTTAGGTAACGCTGGGAGTGCGGCTGGGAGTGCAGCCATGAGCGCCAAGTTCTTGCTGCTCCTAAGTGTCTGTGTCCACTTGGGTCCCTGTAGGTTTACCGAGAGATCTTAGCTGAGTGGCTCTTTGTACCAGTTCCCCACTTTGCCTCTTAGGCAAAGTTAATTTGATTAAACGAAAAGGAAATCCAGATGTCACACATCTCCCATTGCTTAAAATGAGAGAAAAGAAGGAAAAGTGGCCTTGATCTTCCCAAAAAAGATGGCTATTTTCTTTTTTCTTACTGATATTTTTTATTTCAAGATGCTGGAACATTCCAGAAGGCAGAATATATAAATCAGATATTTTGTCCTTTCAGAATACTGGAAAAATCCAAAATATAGCTTACTTAAAGGATTTGTCTTAATATCAAGGGAAAAATTCTTATTTTTAGTGTAAGTTTTTTTTTAATTTTATTTTATTATGTTATGTTAATCACCATACATTACATCATTAGTTTTTGATGTAGTGTTCCATGATTCATTGTTTGCGTATAACACCCAGTGCGCCATTCAGGACGTGCCCTCTTTAATACCCATCACCAGGCTAGCCCATCCCCCCACCCCCCTCCCCTCTAGAACCCTCAGTTTGTGTCTCAGAGTCCATAGTCTCTCATGGTTCATCTCCCCGTCCGACTTCCCCCCCTTCATTTTTCCTTTCCTACTATCTTTTTTTTTTTTTTTAACATATAATGTATTTTTTTTTTCAGAGGTACAGGTCTGTGATTCATCAGTCTTACACAATTCACAGCGCTCACCATAGCACATACCCTCCCCAATGTCTATCACCCAGTCACCCAATCCTTCCCACCCCCCACCACTCCAGCAACTCTGTTTGTTTCCTGAGATTAAGAATTCCTCATATCAGCGAGATCATATGATACATGTCTTTCTCTGATTGACTTATTTCGCTCAGCATAATACCCTCTGGTTCCATCCACATCGTTGCAAATGTAAAGATTTCGGGTTTTTTGATGGCTATTTTCTTAAATCTTCAGACTCTCTTCTCTCATATTCAGCCTCTTTTAATTGGTAAAGACTTCCTGTACATAGCTGTCAGCTCTGAAAAGAGTTGAGAATACAGCTGTCGCTTTGCGAATGCAACCATTGACCTAATCATTTAACTTTGTAGCAATATTGTCTGTAGAACTTTCGAAGATACTATAGATGGAGAAGGCCCATCTGGGTTCAAGATTGCCTGCATGTGACATCTTTCTTATTTATTTTTCCTGCCTTGTTTCAGTTAACAAATTACTTCTTAATTTGAATTGATGAAGTTATGTATGAACTTTACTTTCCAAGTCACACTTTATACTGTGTACCTGAGTGCAGGTATGTGTACCAACGTCCTTTTTTATATCACTACTATCATCTAGTTGCTCATATATTCAAATGTATGTAATACTTATAAATCCTTAAGTAGATAAATAATTTTACCAATGCAAAAGTTATAAGGTTTATCCCATTTAGTCACTGTATATGAGTTTATGATATTTACTGTTAAATTAAACCTTGCGGTCCGAACACTAGCTGAGATGAGTACAGTGATTCTTTCATGACTCCTTCTATTGTAGAAATCATCCTGAGTAGGAGTTTTCATTTTTTGAGATTTTCAAAACATTATTACTAATAGAGGATAAGTAGAAAATCTGAAAATTAAGTGAACTTGAAATGATTTTAATAGCTTTGTTTTTATAATTCTGCATTATGCTTTATTTGCAGGACCGTCTAAATGCATTAGAAACGGTAAGTTGGGGCATTTTCTTTCTCCTTCTGTCAGAATTAGTGCTGTGTCCTGAGGTGGATTTCAGAGCACTCCCCAAAAGAAGCAGTTCGAGAAAGCATTTCTAGAACTGCATCTAGGATTCAAAGGGAGAATAAGCTAAACTATACCTGAAAGGTATGTGGATACAGATTTTTAAAGTGAAAAAAGAAAAAACAAAAATGTGCCTATTTAAGTGGTCACTGCTCTCCCAAGACTGATGATACCAAGATGTACTAACCCATGAAAAATGTAATTAGTTTAAATGTAATCAATATCCTATATATTTGTGTCTGTATTTCCCAATCGCTAAAAGGACTGGTTGATCAGAAGCTGAGATTGGGGTGCTGTTTATATGAAGTTCAGAAATTCAACCTCAATACCTTTTGTACATGGTTTTCACCAGTACTCAAATAGTGTTAAAAGCTGGTCAGCCTTTTTCTCAATAATCTTACTTGCAGGAATCTAGCATTAGGGAATAAGGTGTGTGAACGTAAAGACTACATGCTTGCAATATTTATTGTGAAATGATTTATTTTAAATGATTTTAGGAAGAAAGGGGAGACAACTTATTGTTTGGATAAAGTGTGGACTTTTCCACCCAGCATACCACTGTGGTTACGGAAAAGGCTTATAATAGAAAACAAACTGAAAAAAGAAATAAAATCATGTGTACTTCAGTGATAACATGTAATGATAGACATATGAATAAAGAATAGAAGAGACTGAGAAAAACTCATAAAAGTGACTTGTTAGATGAGAGTTAGGACTGTGATTTCATTCCTTTCTCTATTTTTTCAAGTTTTATAAAACGTTATATTCCTTTTATAAATAAACCTTTTTGTAATAAAAACCCATGTGAATTGGAAGAATGGTAAAATAAATTATGGTACCACCTTACAACGAAAGATTATTCAGCCATAAAAAGTCATATTTTTCAAAAGTAAATATTGCCATGCTGTTATATAGGGGAGGGGGGAGTAGAATATACAGGCATATGGAGAGTATGTTGCAAATATTGAATATTTTGTGTTAAAAAAGACTTTCAGAAAGCAAGCACACAAAATAATTAAAAGTGGCTTGGGACTAGTGGTGATTTTTATTTTTTCTTTATGTTTTTAATGAACAGGAAAAAAATAAATCTTTAAACAATGTGGCCAATAAAGAATAAAATATTTATTTTGTGAGTGTGAGAAATGGAAAGATGCTAATGGAGCACATTTAGTCCTGTGTAAGCAAGTGATTTTGATTGACAGTGTCCAGACCCTCGTGGGTAAATAATCTATTCCTTAGATTTAACTGGGCCATTTGGAAATTACACTGACCTTCTCAGTTTCAGTATGATGACATTGTAGGTGAATAAAATGTTTAGTGTTCTTCCACGTATATTTTACTTACCCTTAGGAAGTGTCTTGCCAACAGGATTTGGCTTGTGAATTAAATGCTCTTTTTAAAAATATGAACAAAAACAGAAATTTTGAGTCTGTGGACTTGGGTTCAGCATACAAAATGCCACTTATACGACATTCAGCAAATCACTTGTTTCTTGATTCCTTCACCTGTAAAAATGATAATAATTAAACTTACTTTGTCAGGTTGTTGTGAGAATTAAGAGACAGAATACGTGTGAAAATATTTAGGGCCAGATAAATGTTAGGTTATCATTATGTGATTGCTTATTATTTCTTATTTAATCATTTTAATTATGCCAGTATGCCATGCAAAACTGAAAATTATACAACAACAACCAAAAGCCTATAACTTTTATTAGCATTTCTTAGTCTTTTGTATTTATATAATCTCTTTACTAAAAGTACTATGGAGTATGATCTTAAGTGCCTTATTCTAAGGGTTCCTTTAGGAATAAAGGTAAAAATAAAAAGTCATCATGAGAAAAATAAAATTGATTAAATGGATGAGATTTTTTGCAGTGGCAGTTTTCTCAAGATGGTTTTAATTTGAAATAATTATCATAAGTAAAACCATAAAAATGAAAATGCTTAGTAATAATGTTAATGCTCAAATATTATGAAGTTCTTTGACTTCATATGACATTATAAGCAGCAGATTAATACACTTGGTAGACTATTCAACTGGTAAAGTGTTTTATAGTTCATAAAATCAAATATGCTGAAAGTAATCTCGAGATCATTTATTATTCTCTCACTAACTCAGCACTTAAACTAGAAAATGTTGGTGGTCTACATTTGGCTGGGTTGGTATTAACATAAAAAGTGTTGAATGTAGGGTATATGTTATGGTGATACAAATCTGCAAAACTTTGAAATTTCATTGTTTCGTTAGGAGATGTGAAAGTTTCAATAGTTACAATACATGAAAATAAGATGGTCTTTTCATCATAATGAGCACCTTGATACGGCTTGTCACCAGTGATCCAAATGCTTAGGTCACAATCGTGTGTCTATTTCTCCCCCTCTTCCTCAACTTTTCCCTCTCCTTCTTCACTAGCAGGTAAGCTTCTTGGATTAGAAATTACATTTTACTTGCAAATGCATCCCAGAGCCTGTCAAAAACTCCTGATATATATTGGACAATCAGTAAACATTTGTAGAAGGAAAGAATGAAGGTCCAACTGTGCATATATGACCCTCACGTAAGACTGTTCTTATGAATATAGGTATACACAGAACCAGTTCAATAGTTGAGGGAAAAAAATTCCCCAGAAGCACATCAATTTATTTCTTTTCCCTAGCCTTTCTAATTAGTATTGTACTTTACTTGATGTTTCATGAAAGCTCTTATGATTTTCATTAAAGTTTAATGTGAATTTTTTAGGAAGGAACCAGCTTTCTGCCAAAATATGGCAGGTTGATTCCCCAAATAAAGCTAAGTAATTATCTGAAAAAAATCTAGATTGATAGCCCCAGTTGATGGGCCATGGATGAGACATAGCAGTGGATATTTATTGGCACTGTGTTGACACTGAAGAGAAGAAAAGGAAAAACTGTGATCAGTTCTCTCAAGGAACCTGTACTTTGAGGAGAGACGTTACATGTAAATAAATTAATGATGTAAGATAAAAATACACTGTGCCACATGAATGAAAAACAACGTGTTTTGTAGGAGCTCTTACAAAGAAAAAAAACTGTAAAATAAGACTTCATCATGGTCTAGGTTCTAGGAAAACCATGGATTTTGTAGTTTGAGGACATGATGGAGGAAATTAGATTCATCTCTGAAATGCAAAGAATCAGTAGTGTCAGGCAGAAAGAGCCAGAGAAGGCATCCCATGTTGGGGCTGTAATCAAACTCTGAAGATAGTAAGGAACAAAAAGGTTTGTTAAAAGAATATTTTTCCAAAAAAGTAAAATTATGAAATCATGACTCTTACACAAATATAAAATGAAGTCATAACACCTGAGTTTATTTAACTCATTAATTAATGAGAGAATGAGTAAAATGTTACAGCTGACTTAAAGGAGCAAAGAACCACATAGGTAGGCACTAGAGTGCTGAAGTGAATTTAAAATAGATGCAAAACTGGCTTCTTCCAGAAGTGAAGGAAGGGAATTAATTGAACCTCCCCAGACAACATTTATTTGCATATCTATGAACAAGAATCATTTGCATTGCTATCTATTACCTACAACTCTGAGAGTTAAAGTGGTAGCAAGGCCATAGAGCCAATGGGGAGCCATTAATAGTTTCTTTTTTTCTTTCTTTTTTTTTTTTTTAAAAGATTTTATTTATTTATTTGACAGAGAGAGAGAGCACAAGAAGGCAGAGCAGCAGGCAGAGGGAGAGGGAGAAGCAGGCTCTCCACTGAGCAGGGAGCCCGATGCGGGACTCGATCCCAGGAGCCTGGGATCATGACCTGAGCCGAAGGCAGATGCTTAACCTACTGAGCCACCCAGGCGCCCCCATTAATGGTTTCTAATCAGGGCTTGTGGCTGGTAAATGTGGTGTGTAAGAATGCAAATGTCGTAGTTCTGTGCAGGGTAGAGTGCAGCGGTGAAAGACTGCACGTAGGAATAGAGAAAGTGCATGTTGGACATAATCCAACTTTAGAAATGTGGTTGGAAAATTAGGGATTGGGCACTTGGTGCCAAAAAGGCAGGGGTAAATGGATGCCCTTGTTTAGAGACGGGAATTAGTGAACTTAGTAAGTGGGAGGTCAAGGGTGAAGAGGCGATAGAGACAGTACAGTAAGAGTCATTTGAGGAAGTTTAAAAGGAATGTAAGACAGTTCAGCTTGGAGAAATAAATTCAGTTTTTCATGTCAACTCTCAAATCTATGTTTAGTTTCCTTTCCATTAATATGATATTTGCATACCTTCATAGTAAAGTTAGGCCTGACTTCAGTTATCGGAGAAATCCAAAAGCAATAGTGGGTTAAGCAAGATAGAAATTAATTGTTCTCTTGTGTAACAATCCAAATGTGTGGTGTCTGTGGCAGACACGGTGTCAGAAACCTAGGCTGCTTCTGTCTCTTTGCTCCACTGTCCTCAAAATACTGCTTCCCATTCCTGATCCGAGATGCCTATACCGCCTCCAGCCCTTATATTTGCCTTGTAACAAGACAAAAGAAAGGAAGGAGAGCACTTAACTTCCCTTTGGTAGAAACTAGGATTTGCACATACTATTTCTGTCCATTTCCATGGGCCAGAATTCATTGACATGATTATAACTCTGGGATTCAAAAAGAGAACCAGATAAGCCATAGACTTTTGGAAGTTTCAAAGTAAACTTCTAAACAACTCAAGTTCAGAAAATAAATTATAGTAGAAATTATGAAATATACAGAACTGAATAATAGCAACACTGTGTTATAAAATGTGAATGATACAGCAAAAGTAGTATTTATGAGAAACTTAATGGCTTACATGCTTGTATTAGAAAAGAAGATAAAAAATAATGAACTTATCATGCAACATAAGAAATTAAAAGCATGGCACAAAAACCTA
>NC_058411.1:21604750-21704396 GCF_002201575.2 Neomonachus schauinslandi
AACTTATCATGCAACATAAGAAATTAAAAGCATGGCACAAAAACCTAAAAACAAAAGAAAAAAATAGAGAAAAGATTATAATGAATAGAAAACAAACATGCAGCATGCAGGGCCAATAAAGTAAAGCTGGTTGTTTAAAAAGAATAAAACGACCAATATCCAGCATGACTGATGAAGAAAAAAAAGAAGATACAAATGAATAAAACAAGAGTGAAAAGTGGATAGAACTATAGCTATTTGAGAATTTAACCACATACAAGGGTATTGTGAATAATTTTGCAATTATACATTTGCAAATTAGGAGAAATAACTAAATTCCTGGAAAAATATAATTTTCCAGAACTAAGAAGAAATAACATAGTAGTATAAGTAAATTTTTTAAAATAATAAAAAGTTTCATCAACAATTTTTAATCAATTACAATTTTCTCCAGAAAGGGCCACCAAGCCCAAATAAATTTTAGAGATAAGTTCTACCATATGTTATGGGAACAGATGATTTTAATTTTATAAAAACTCTTCCAGAAACTAGAAGAGGAGGGAACATGCCAAACTCATTATGAGTTGGCATAACCTTTGAAACAAAACCAGATGTAGAAAATATAAATAAGGAAAATTAAGGGACTTTTCATGCATTAACATGGATGCAAAAATATTATACAAAAAATATTAGCAAAATAAATCCAGGAATGTATTAAAAGGATAATTCATCATGAACAAGCTGAGTTTATTCCAGGAATTCAGAGTTGGTTTAATATTAGAAAATCAATCAATGTAATTTACCATGTGACAGATTACAGAGAAATAAATTTAGTAAGGTCATCTCAGTGGTTGAATAAGAAGCATTTATTCCCATGATATCATTATCATCATCAAAAACCTTTTAGCAAACTGAGAAGGGAATTGACTTAATCTAAGTCATATGAAAAAACCCAATGACAAACATTACCTTAGCATTTTGAAAGTCCTCCTTTGAGACCAGGAACAAGGAAAGGATGCGCCATTCCTCAGCTTCTGTTAGATGCTGTGCATGCAGACCTGGCCAGAGCAGTGAAGCTAGCATTATTTTCTGAATAGTGTTACTGTCTATATAGAAAGCTCTAGGAATTCATAGTTAAATTAAGAAAAAGAGTTTAATAAGTTTATTCTATAAAAACCAGTTTACAAAAGTCCATTTTCCTTCTAATTCCAGCAACAAGTACAGAGAAAATGTAATTAAAAGTATACCAGTACAAAAGTAGCAAAAAATACAAAATACGTGGGTGGGGGGGGGGGGGAATCTAACAACAGCAATAAAAATACAAGTTCTTCATAGAGAAGACACTCAGGAATAGTCAGGACACTTCTGAAGATGAGCAAGTTGGGGGTAGTTTTCCTACTATGTATCAAACCTTATTAAAGCTGTGAAAATTAAGATAGTGTAGTCTTGGGGTGCCTGGGTGGCTCAGTTGGTTAAGCATCTGCCTTCAGCTCAGGTCATGATCTCAGGGTCCTGGGATCAAGCCCTGCATTGGGCTCCCTGCTCAGTGGGGAGCCTGCTTATCCCTCTCCTGCTCCCCTGCTTGTGCTCTCTATCTCTCTGTCAAATAAATAAATAAACTCTTAAAAAAAAAAAGGTGGTGTATGTAGTCTTGGCACAGGAATATAAAAATAGGCCAATGTAATCAAATAGATTACCCAGAAACAGAAATACGTGTGCATGGAAACTTGATGTCTCTGATATAACTGGCATCACCTATCGGCGGGGAAGTAAGGAGGGACTTTTCAATCGGTAGTATTAAAAAAAAAATGAAATTGAACTCTTATCTCAGATGCAGAAACGGATGAAAGCCTAAATGGGCATGGCAAACCATAAAACTTGAAAACAAAGTGCCGTTTAATATCTTCATGATCTTGGGATTTTGAAGGATTTCTGAGAGGAAAAAAGACGCTGAAAACATAGATCCAAAAGGATGTAACTGATGTGACCACATTAAAATTAAGAACTTCTGTAAGTCAAAAGACAGCATAAAAAGAGTGAAAAGAAAAGCCCACTTGGGATATATTTGTGGCAAAATATATAGCTGAGTAGCGATTTGTATCGAAATTATTTTGTATCCAGATCTTATTGCCAGCAAAGTAATTAGAAAAAGATAAACAACCCAGATTTAAAAATGAAAGAAAAGAAAGAAAAGAAAAAGAAAGAGGGTAAAAGACATGAGCAAGCATTTCAATTGAAAAAGAAATATGTGAGCATATTCAGGTTCATTAGTAAACAGGGAAATGCTAATTAAAACCACAAAGAATTGTCATTTTCTTCAAACTCCATGTGTATATTTTATGTACTCTTTTGTGCCTGTGACATGTTTTGCCAAAAAACAGAGGGAATGGAAACATGTTAGCAGAACTTTTTTTCTTCTTCCTAATTTTATGATGAAATGATTAATGCTGTCCCTGAGGGTAATGTTCAAGATAGCTGGTGAGTTAGTCTTCAAACTGGAGTAGTACACCACTAGGAGCATGCAGAGATTTTCCAAGGGGTCTTCAGACACAAATAGCTTTAAGAGAACCGATCTTTGTATCCTCAGCTTCTACAGCACTTCAAGCGCAGAGTCCTTGACATGACTCTGCGTAAGGAGGCCATCTTACTTTTCCTATTCAACCTCCCACTTGATGAGAGAAAGGCCTACCTTTCACCCACCCTGGGTCGCATGATGGCAGATTCCCCCAGGCACTTCAAGGTGCCAGACAAGGGGCACTTTATGATTTTGATGCTTTCATATCCTCTTTAATCAAGTCTCCTTGTCCCTGTTAGTCATACATATATTTTTGATAAGACAAAGAGTTTTATTAGATAGATGAGGTATTGGGAAGGGGGTGTTCTGAAATCAACATATATTGTTGATTGATGATGAGGGGGAGGAATGACAATTTTATTTGATGATCTCACCTCTTTTACCACCCTACTATAATCTGAGAACATATAGATCCAGAAAACAAAACTGAGTCTTGGAAAGAAATCATTGAAAGTGTCTTACTTCATCCAGGTGACAAACTTCGGCTTGGCTCCGTGCCTTATTCATTTATCTGTTTTAGGATTATAATTCAAAAGGCCATTGTCACAGGGCACATGAAGTCAGACTTTTTTTTTCCTGCCAGAAAGTAAGCCTGATTGAGCTAATTGGTTTTACAATAAAGACTAGCTTTGCTAATCTGCAGATCTAAGGTTTTAATGAAAATATATTTAATGCTAATATAAAATAAAAGTATTAAAAATTTATATTATAAGTTGGTATAACTTATAGAATAAATCCTAAATGTTTAAATGAAAACATTTAGAAAACTTAAAAATGTGTGTGGGCGGTGGGAGGTAAGGGAGATCTATAATTTAAATTAAATGTATAGAATGGTATTAACATTAATAAGATTTTTTACTTTTCTCAATACTTTTTGCATATGTAGAACTCATTGAAATGCCTCTAAGTGAAAGAAGAACAGTTGTAGTTATTTGACAAGTCTTGGTAAATAAAGCCTCTTTCACATACCTTCCAAAACAGAAAGTGAGTGACTTTAATAACTACATTACAGTCCTTTGGCAAGTCAAGTGGTTTCTAATTCTTTGCTTTCAACAAAATTGAAAGAGGACCTAATCGAGCTGATAGATCATTAAAATTAATTTTTGATGACAGATCACTGTGTAGTCTTTGCCATAAAATTAGGACGGCATTCAAGAAATTGAGTGACATTGTTATAACCAAACTACTTTCATTCTCATGTACTTTTTTATGTGAACAAGATTTCTCAGTGATTAAATCTATAGAAACAACAACAAAAAAATAGAAATAGAAATGAAATGGAACCTTGTCTTATTCAAACAAAAGTTAATACTTACCCAATGATACATGAGTTAATTAAGTATAGGAGAAGAGAAAGCAGTATCCATCCCATTAAGGGATATACTTTTGGAAGTTTTGGGGTTTACATTTAATAGTTTTTCTCAAAAATTTTAATAGACCTAATATTGAAATGGTAATTCCATCTATAAAAATATATAACCCTTGGAGCATTATGGTCACAGGGCATTTTAAAAATCAGTTTTTCCCTCTTGTATATATACATTTTTCTTACAGAGAAGATGAAGTATGGTAGGATAACCAATAAAAAGACTTCCAAGCATAAATATTTTTTATATTAGGATAAAAGTCTGTTGGGGAAAATAGATGGGAAATAAATTCAAAGGGTAAAGGAACAATATAAAATTTCTGTCTTTTAAGGAGGATCTTATTTAGTTATTTTGTCAGTGGATAAATGGTGGTAACAAATTACTGAAGTATTTAAAGTTTGCTGGGAAAGTTTATATGAGTAATATAAGAGTTTCATTTGAAAATGTCAGTATTTATGATATTCCAGAAATTTCATCCTTTGCAACTACCTAAATTTATGATGAAAACATTTAGAAAACTTAAAAATGTGTGTGGGGGGTGGGAGGTAAGGGAGATATATAATTTAAAAAATTATTTTAGGGGAGTATCTACTCAAAATTTTGAAAATCATTGACTTGGAGCAAATGTGTAATCATTTAGCTGTAATTCGTCAGTGTTTAATCAGCTTCTCAAACCCAAGTGACCTAAGACAATCTAATCTCCCTTGTTTTCAATGTGTACTTAAAGACATAGTATAATTTATAGAATAAATCCTAACCTGTAGCAATATGGAGAAATGTATACATAAATTTACATATATTGAGAAAAATTATAAAACACTAGAAAACTCTTTAAAATATGGCTTTTATTTAAAAAAAAAACTGGTGGAGCTTTTGGCATATCTCTAAAGGATTCATTCAGCTAATATTAGTGATAACAGATTTGAACTGCACATCAGTAGATCTTCAAGACCTTGGTGTCCAAGACTACAAGAGAATGCCGGTGTGTGTCTGTGGAAATCACCAGGCAACACTATATACTCTTCCTTCATGTGTCTGCCATTACAGTAGACGATTGCTGTTGAGTTTTTATTTTTAATTCTTTCCTTCCCACCCTGGAGCCTGCAGTAGCTGTGCTTCATCTACTACACGTGCAATCCACTCTGCAGGCATGTAAGTTGTTGAGGAAGGACCATTATTCTTTGTCAGAACACCAGATTCTGTTTTACGGCACTTAGGGGTATATGGTGCCAATAGAGTTAATGTACTTACTGAAGTGTCCTGGTTAAGCTCAGGAAATAACTGACTTGAGAATGTAAATCTGGCCAAATAACTGTTAATTATTTGCAGTGCTTCTTCTGAGTATTTGTAAGAATCTTAAAGCTAAGTAAAACTTGCCTTTATCTCTTTATAAAGCCAGACTTGCTGTTTCAAAACCAAAGATCAAGCTAGGTTCATTTTTGGTTTTGCCAAGGCTATGAGCCTCTCATTGAAGTTGCCTGAAAGGTTCAGTCGAATTGGCTTTACACCAAATAAAACGCAGTGTGCTCTGTACAGTTTTGACCCAGAATCAGGTGAATCTCAGCAGTTTTGGCTGAGCTACATTGTAAAATTTTGGATTTGTTCGAACTTGACACTTCCTGGGAACCCATTCAAACTGAAACCGGAAAAAGTTTTTGCACAAACCCTGTCCTAGCCCGTTCTGCCAAGTTTCCCACTGCTCTAATGTTAGTCTACCTTCTGTATATTCGCATTGAGGGCAAACGGAAATATCCTCATGAATCTCTCATGAGGGATCTTGGTTGAAACAATCTAGACATTCTCCTTTCGCCACCTTGTCCCAAAATACAGAGCCTGTTTTCTGCATTCGTCAGTATTAAAGTATGTATGTTTCCCAATAATGGGGTCATCTTCAAAGGGTTAAATTTCTAAAACATGACTGTATTTAAGGTCAAGTGAAGAAAATGCTACTCAAACAAATAGGCTGTGTGTTCAGAGTTGCAACCTTGTGGCAAAAGGTGATGACCAATTTAAAAATATAAGACTTCAGCCTGCAAAAGTGGTTTCTTACAGCCCTGTCAAATTTCTCATAAACACAGTGACATAGGGAAAGTGTCATTGAGAAATTACATAATGAATACGGATTCACTGGCAGATGAATTTAATATTATCGAATTGCTCAGTGTTTGGAGGTCAGACTGACAGCTTCATATTTGATGCTGATAAGTAGTCACACCGCCCGTCTAACTGCGATGCTAGACAATGTGTTTCATAGCCCTGCTCTAAATACTATCAATAACAGGGCATTCTCTCTGTAAGAAGCTCTTGCTTTATACTGTGAAGATAATATGAGTGTGTATTACAAAACACAATGGAAGAATGTTTCTGAAAAATATAATACATAGAAGAAATGCTTTCTGTTTTCTCTAAAAGAGCATATATGGGTGAAATCTCAGAGTAATAGTGTATTAAGTCTTTTTTTAATATCCTAACAACTATAAAACAAAATATTGGTATTATACACTTAATATATGGTTGGTGGGAATAGTGTGTGTTACATTTTTGAAGTAGCCTTTAAATAGAAAGCTGTTTGGGGGGATTTTCACTTTGTGCATCTAGTTTTAACCAGTTACAAGTTTCAGCTGAAAATTATTACATGCCTAGTTTAAATGATGGTGATATAGTAAAAATAGTATCTGATTCAGAGTCAGAAAAGTAGGTTCTGGTCATATCTCTTTCCATGGCCAGGCACATGATCCTGGACAAGTTGTTTAACCTCTCTAAATTTAAGTTTTCTTATTTTTTTAATGATTGGGCTAGGCCAGGTGATACATGAAATGTCCCCTCCCTAAAAGGCTCTGGTCTAGTCTAGGAGGAATTAAAAATTCTGGTCTTCAAAATTTCTGACTTACCAATAGTTACTATCAAACAGTGTACCTGATTTAATCATATAATATTATATAACAGGTGCTTGTTGAATCTCTACCATGGTTACATCCCTCAGTGTATAGCAGGTTAGGTCCCTGCTGCCATGAGTCTCACATTTTAGATAACATGACAGCTGGAAGGAGTCTTAGAGATCCTTTTCAAAACCCTTCACCCTACAGATGAGAAGTGGCCAAAGAAGTTTATGAATTGCCAAGTGTGGCAAAACTAGGGCTAGAATTCAAGTGGCCTGATTAGTGACACAGTGTTCTTTCCATTCCACGTGCTCCTCTTGTGACTGGTAAGAGCAATGAAGACATGAGTTAAGGAACACTTTACAAGGGTCTGGTGAATGTGCAAAGTAAAGAGGAAGGAAATCAACAGCCAGGTCCTGTATTTACCTTGAGCAGGGCCAGAAGTGGACTTATAAATAGGACATTGACATTCATGGACCATATGTAGGGTTGTCGGAATATGCCCTCCACGTATTGATCAATGAAGTTTTATAAAGCAACTTTGAACTTAGTTTTCTGCTTTTTGAATTTTGAAGAAAAGAGTTGGCATGCCTCTAGGTTGTATTACTAGTTCTGTCTTGAGCTTGCTCAGTGATACTAAATGCTTCAGTTGATCTGTTTTACTTTATGCATCTGCATACCAACTCTAATTCTACTTACACAAGTGTTTATAAAGTTTGTTTAGGGCTTTTAATAAACTTTGATCTCAGATGAAAGGCTGGAGAGAGCATAAATTGTCACTATTAGCACTATTAATATAAATATCCAAAGTGGTCTCATGTTAATTATTTAACATTAGTGAATGATTTCAACCTATCATTGCCCCCAGTTATATTATATTTGAACATCAAACAGTAAAAGGCCAAACCAGCAAAATAGCCCTTCCCTCATTATTCTCTCCAGGCTCTGTTCCTAATTATTTTGCATAGCCAGTGTTACATAAATGGTTTTCTGGGTCTTTTTCAGTGTTTTTCACGACTATCATCTCCCTCTCTACCTATCCACAGCAAAGGCCAGTGAAACACATCCTTGGCTTGTTTGTTTCATTGTCATCAGACATTAACCGGATGGTCTACAACACATTAAGTATAGACTCCCTGACAAAACACCTGGAGTCTGAAGGACTCCTTTACATTTTTTCAGAGAACTTCCTGTCTTCATCATTTGCATTTCTCTATCATTTCTAACTCAGAACTTGTTTTGTGCTCTAATACCTCAAAGCTCCTCATTAGACATTTGTTTAGTCTTGGAGAAGAGTGTATTTGTTCTCAGTTGAGTGAGAGGGAAAGACAAAAGGCAGGTGACCTCCAAATTTCTTAGAGACTGATTAGGATGTGGTAGACTGGGAGTTAGAAGATATGGTTGTGAACCCCGGCTCTTTTGCCAGTAGCAAATCTCTGAACTTCTCTGAGCCTAATTTTTCTGTTATCTATAAAATGAGCTCAGTGCTTGTCCTGCTTGTCTCACGGTTTTGCAGAGAAGAGCAAATGAGATAATGGATGAGAAAGTCCTTTCCTAATTTTTAAAAATACTCCTCCCTTATGTGTGCGTTACCTTTACCAGTCACAGAAGCAGTATATGAACTAGGAAGTTTGGGCTCGTTGATCAGGACATTTGAATTTTGGTCTGAGTTTCACCACACAGGTTATGTGTCTGGACACTCTATGTTATCTGAAGTTTCCCTCCAAAATTTAATTCGCTTGTTTCCAATGTTGGCTCTGAGACATACAGATTTACGGATCTTACTAATAATCCTAATAATTTTAGTTCAGCCCCCAGATTTGGTTGACCTGGGGTAGGACCCAGTCTTTTTTAAAGCTCCCCCAGATGATTCTAATGTGCAGTTATGGTTGAGAATCACTGATTTTGGCCATCGTCAACATGCCCTTTAAGAATATGCCTTATGGTCCATCCCCTAGGGCCCGGTGCTACTCTGCCTTCATGTCTATTGGATTTAGTCCTATTCATTTCCACTGAATTAATTTCATGCCTTTTTGACTGCTAGTATCATGTATTCTGTCTCTAGTATTTCTTCTTTCTAATCTACCAAAACAGTTGTAAGATTCTTTCTCAGACACTGTTTTCCTTAATTTTTCAAGCATCTTACTAAAATTTAAATTTGCGAGGCCTAACTTCAAGGGCAAATTTATCCAATCATGAATTTGCCAAATGACTAATTCTCTGATTTTAACAAATTTTAACAGACCAGGCAGTTCACAAAAACAACACTTTTGGAAACTGTATGAACAGTTCAAAACAAATAAGTTGTTTGTACATCAGTATGTTGGGGAAATTAGCTATTTAATCAAGTTGCTTTTGGCATAGTGACTAAGGTTATGTTGATTACCTGCCTTCCTCATTTCTTCTTTCTCCTTGTACTACCTTTGTGTTGATCCCCTTGGTAGTATCACGCTCATTACCTTTCAGCCACTTCTCCATTCAACATGTGACAACCAGATGGATGCTCCATGTGCAAGACTGAGGGGGAAGCAAGTCTTCTCACAAGGCAGTGCCATACACGTGCTTCATGAATTGTCAGACTTTCTATTAGCCACACACCCCACCCCAGGAACAGTTTAGGAAGGCTCCAAGGGAAGAGAAATTTGGCACTAAATGGATAAAGAGGATTCTGAAAGGTGTTGATAAAAGGTGGAGAGCTTTAAAAGGGTGATTTAATCTTCACTATACCAGTTGGACCCAGTCTTGGTCTTTCCATTCCTTTTGATTAGGATTGATTTTTTTTTTTTTTTTTGGTCATCGTTTTTACCGTTGTTCTTTTTAAAATATCTTCCAAAGAATAAAGAGAAATTTTCCTCCCTTTTAAAAGAGAAAAAACTGATTCTGTCTCGCAAATACCACATGGGTCTATTGTACCATGTAATAAATACGTAATGGATCTTGGTGAGCTTATTTTCTTGAAACATTTTTCTGTTTCACCATCCTAGGAATTATTTTATTGTTACTCATCAATTGTTCCCGACTATGCTAGGCAAAACTAAAATAGTATGAAAGTGGAGGAATAATGGAATCACACAGAAGGATTTGCAATAAGTGAACTAAGTCATTACTATTACATAATATTTCAGTTTTCTTACTGTGTTGTCCAAAGTTTATCAAGAAATGAAGAGATTGTACCGTACATGCACTTCACCAGGTTATCCTGACACACTTGATGGATGCTGGAAGAGGACACAAGACAAAAGACTTTACTATTCATGGCACAGCAGGCCCCATGAACTACATACATGTTTGTGTCTTCCCTTTGCTTCTCAAGTCCCATAGGGGCAATGGACAAGGGTCCAGGTGGTTGTGGCACATGAAGTGAATTTGTGTTATAGCTGAGGAACCCTGAGGTTATGCAAGCCCCAGTCTTATAAAAAGAGCTACAAGAAATCTTACCCAACCTTTGTACCAGAGGGAGACACTGTCTCTGTTTGCTATACAAACATCCTTGAAAAGCTATTCTAGGATAACAGCTATCCCAAGACATGTAGCAGTGTCATGGAGACGTACCTCCCAAGTGTTCTATTACCTTTCAAGAAGAAGCTTGGTAGTGTTTTTCCTTATTATTATTACTTTTACTGAACGGAGGTTGAGAATTCAGAATTTCTCATTTTCTTCCATAATGACAAAGAGAAGGAATCTGACAGAGGAGTACATTTCACAGTTATTAGATGAATCAGAAGATGAATATAAAGAGACAGACAGTGGCACTCTAGAAACTAATGAAGGTGGTGAAATTGTATAAGCAAAAAGTCAGATTGAGTCTTCAAATGATAATATTCTAGATGAATTTTGCAAACTGAAGAATCAATGAATGAACAATATATTTCTAAGGACAGAAAGGAAATAAGATAGTCTCATCCAGTTAGTTATTCAACAAGAAGGACTTCATCATGCAATATTTTGCAACAAGAACCTGGACCAGCCCATTTTGCTTAAAGAATGTATTCAATACTCTTTCAACTTATGTTTGTTCACCAAAATTTACGTTATATGGTTCATAAGTGCGCAAATGTTGAAAGCAGGTTGTATAAAAATGCAATTAGAAGGAGAAGATGATACAGAAAATTTTTTGTTGGATTGACCATTCTAATTGATGCTTATAAATCTAAAAAATGAAAAACTTAGAGTTATGTAGTGAAAAGATAGCTTTATCAATTTTAGACAGTTAAGAGTTGTCATATTTTTGGAAGTATTGTGTTTTGAAGATGCAAGTGCAAGAATAATGGGACAGAAGTAATGGTAAACTAGGACTCATTAAAAATATATTTGAAATCTGAAATCAATATTTATAAGATGGGTATTTTCCAGAATTGTGAATGATAGTTCATCAGAAGTCATTTGCATTCATACCTTTAAAACCAGGGAATATATAATATGCCTAAATTCTTACTAAAATTTCTAACAAAGTTATTCTTTACTATCATTCTCTAAATTATTTATCATATAACTAAAATTTTTTTTTTAAACTTCACCCATTGGACCAGAGTAAATGGTGATGACTAATTTTTCTGATACACTAAAGATTAAGCAGAAGTACATTGTTGTGCTCCAGGATCTGGGAGCAAAGTTCCATTCTGTATTCCCTTCTTTTTGTTTTTTTGTTTGTTTGTTTGTTTTTGTTACAAATGAATCTCCTATGGTTCCCACAGGGTGCAAATTGCAACTGACTTCAAATGATATTACAGTAAATTTGATAGACCCAGATTCATTATCAATAGGTATCTTGTTTCCATCTCTAGAAAGTTCCTTTGAATCACTGGATTCCCTCTAAGTTTAAGAGAGAGAGAGCATATTTATATTTAAAGTAGTGTTCTGCATGACTTTGTGATATATATGTGTCTGCACCACCTTAGAAATTATATAGAATAAACCTCTCACCTTTGGCCTTCAACTAAAGTTGATGATGGGGGGTTGGGGAGGGTTAAGGCAGTATAAAGCAATATAAAATACTTCAAGTTTGGTCCTTCTGACTGGTACTTCTCAAGGGCATCCTGTCCTAGTATATCCCAAGAAAATGTAGAGAGCAAGAATCCTCAAAGAAAAAGTTTAATACTTTTTTCACATAATATGATTTATTGTTGCAACTTCATTATTTCTTTTAGAGTGTATCCCAGAACTCCTGGCACACCCATATTCACTGGAGAGCATATGAGATCATTCCCAAATTGAATATAAATTATCTTTTACATTAGCATATTTTTAAAATATTGCATGTGTATAGTTCCCGGATGGCTGAGAAGCAACTATAGCACCACCTTCAAGAAGTATTTATTGAGTAGCTGTTATGTATTAACACCATAGATCCAAAGAACAGTAAGGTATAGTCACTATACTTAAAATTTCCCAGTTTATGGTGAAAAAAGTCAGTTAATGAAACATTACAGTGCAATCAGTATACATATTTCTCTCTATTGCCCTAATAACTTATTTTCATTCAGGAACCAAAAGAATATGCTTGAACTAAATCTGGGCAGCTTTAGCAGAATGAAGTCTGATGTAGTGATGTTATATAGTTTGATTTGCACATAGTAAGTGCTTAGTTATTCTTGTTGCATAAAGGGAAGTTTGATGTTTCATCTAGTTTCTGTATAGTAAATGCTGTAAAATGCTGCACAATTTCCAGAGTCTTGCATGTTCTCTAGAGTTTTCATAGCATACTTTAAATGTCCAAAGTCATATGGTTTTGGCCACTTCTGGTTTTTTTGTTTTTTTAAATGTGTCCAGTAGAGGCTACAGAACTTGTTCTTTTTAGTTGAGTATATTAAAATGAAGTGTGGGGGGAGGGAGCCTAAGTTCAAAATTTCAAATTGTTTTGGCAAGACCAACTCCTTTTCACACTAACCACAAGGCCACAAAGCTTCATTATTGTCCAGTTAAATAAATGCATGGCTTTCATTTGGGGGAAAAAAAATTTTTTTCTAGCAATTTAAGTTTCAGGAAAACAATTGATTGTGGCAAATGTCAGAGGAATTTGCTCACCAAATCCTATTGTCAGCTGTTTTATGCCCACTGGCTTTGGTAGTCCATCTTTCTCAGCCGATGGCAGAAAATTTAGAAATGGATTGTTTTTAGTTAAAAATACATACTTTTGCTCACATATACTCCACCTATGCCCTCTTGCCCTTTGTTCAAGACATAGCTTAACAGAGCATCTCAAACATACTTAAAGTTCACCTTTAACATTAGTTGTTTAGGTAAGCTGTCTGCCAAAGTGCATTGCTCTAATGTCACATTATTGGTACTTTGAACTAAGTATGGCCTGGCAGTTGGGATTCCTTACAAGATAGTTCAGTTGAATTTTCAATGGTTTTAAAATATTCTAGATAGTCTCTGCTTCTGTCTGCTTTGGCAGCAGTCGGCCAGGGGAATGCTTTATACAAGATCCAAAAGAGTGTTTCTAAGTGTTGAAAAAAGGATTAATTATGAAAGCAAACTTTAAAAGTATAGGCAGGGTTGATCTCGGTTATTTTTGAATTAAGTCTCAAAGCCACAATGATAAAAATAAAATACCTTGCCTGATTTCTATTTAGATCTGATCTGCCTGTCACCAGAAACTCATCCATATAGGGGATTAACTGTTCACATGCTCTTTCAAAATCCAAGTGCTGTGTGTGGAGTAATAGAGAATGATTAATTTGTTTTGTCATTCTCTTTGAAAACCCAGGACATCTCTTAAAAAGAAAATAACCCTTTATTTTGAAAACAGAGAAGATTAATTATATTCACCTCACGAAGGTGCTTTTAAGTAAATTAGCCTGGACCCTACATCAACCAGAACAATTATCATTCCTTATCAGTGTTCTACGTCAGGACCCTCTGTTCCATGTTAAATACAGAAGAGACAACCGTGATTGCCTGCATTAGCGTGTCTTGAGGCCTTGGGAGTAGGGCTTTGCAGTATTCAGGGAAATGATTAGCATTTCTCAGTATCTGCCCTGGGTCGGGTGTCCCCATCACAGCCTGGTGTGGCTTAGCCCCCTGCCAGTTCGTCCACAGGAAGAGGGTACTCTCCCCATCCCAAGCTTCCTGGTCCAGCTTCGCAGGTCCACAAGAAGATCTTATTTCTCATCTTCCTGTCTCTAACTCTTGTCTACACCTTTTAACTCAACTTTACAGTCCCTCATTTTTCTTCCAGTTCTGTTTTTTCTTGTTATTCCTTTAATTTTGAGTCTGTTTAGAAACATTCTCTTTACCTCAAAAAGTTGCCTTTTCAATTCTACCTTTAAAAAATAATCTGTAGTGTATTTTTCTTTCCACAACATTTCTGAGTTCTAATTGTGCCTTTATTGATCTTTGCGTTGAGGAGAGGTTTTTTTTTTCCCCCCATAAAACTAAAATCTATTGTGTGTGATGCTAGGTACTTAGCACTAGAAATACAGGGAAAAATACAGTCCTGCCATTAAGGCATTTGCTGTCTACTAAAAGGGACAAGCAAGCACACAGGAAATGATCAGACACAGGACAGGAGACATGTGTGCATAAGAAGCAGTGAGGATAGGCACCTAACCCAGACTTTAGGGGAGCCTTTCACAGAATAATAACTAGGATTACCGTTTTAACAATAGCTAGTGCTTACTAGTGTCCCTCCCTGCTCTAAGTACTTTACATGCACCAGTATATTTGGTCCTTACAATAATTCTACACTGTGGGTATTATTATCATTCCTATTTATAAATGGGGATACTGAGTTCCAGTGCAGAGGGATCTGGGAACTTCCCTAGAGACACATAGCTAGCAGGTGACTAAACCAGGATTTCAGGTCAGGCCGACCAGCTCAAGAGCCCACACTTTTAACTGCCATGTTAGAGAAGGTAGAGACCAAGCCAAGTCTTGGAGGAGAATCCGTGAGCTAATTTAAGCAGTGTGTGGAGAACATTCAGACAGAAGGGCTTCATGTGCAAAGTCATGATTGGACAGAAGCAGAAGTATGGAGTAACATTCATGATAATAGAACTGGAACCTGATTAGCAGTATTTAGATGAAGGGAAAAAATATATATATATTTAAGGGCAGTTATAAAGTGAAAAAAAAAATGAAAAGCAATTCTTTGCCTGCTTTTGGAAGTATCTGTTCTAAAAATACAAAATGGTAAATATCTGGAGTTTTTTGATGGGGCAAACAGCCAAGAAGGTCAAAATGTCTTTCTTCCTGTTTTTCTTATGTAATCATTAACTTTGCTTTCTGCTATAAAGCAGTGAAGGTTTTTCCACCCCACAAGTATGCTTGGGTATGTATTAACTCCTAAAATCCCATATGTGATTCTCTCCTTATAAAACCATTTTTCACATTCTTTCCAACCTCTTAAGCTTAAAAATCAGACACCCAACTTACTGTGGAAAAGAAGTTAAAGCCACAGTGATTAAAGCTACAGCCAGAAGGTCTCTTAGAGATTTTTAGATTCTACTTTTCCATTTTCCTGATTGGGAAACTGAAGCCCATGGGTTAAATAATTTTCCCGGTTCATGCAACTGGTTATGGCAAAGCTGAGATAGAACCTTGTATCTCCTGGTTTCTAATCAGTGATTTTTTTTCCACTGTGTCTTGCTGCCTCACCTCAGAAGACTACCACAATAAAAATGTTATCTGATTAATGTAAATAATCTAACGTTATTAGAGAAACCATTTGGTGGACATTTAGGACATTTTCAGATGCTTACAGTCAGAAAGTATGTTTTTGGGTAAATCAAGGGCTCTTAATATGGCACCAGTCACTATCTAGGGATATGGTATATTCTCTCAGTATATTTTTCATGGAGCTCCACCCAGATGGTGCCCATGAGGTGGGTCTCAGAGTTTCTGCTGCTCAGCAGGACTCTAACCTGGGAATGAGATGCCTGTCTTGCCTTCTCTCAGTTCCCCAGACTCCAGGAGTTCTCCTGCGTGGGGGTGAGGGACTAGAGATCTGAAAACAACATCAGAGGGTTTACTTTGGGCTGTAAATAAGAGCATATCCCTCCTCTGCTCAAAGTCCTCTGAAGACCTTTGATCTCACTCAGAATTAAATATAAAAAACTTTACTGTGGCCAAAAAGGCCCTCTTAAGATCTTGCCCCAGAGGCATCTTTGGCCTCATCTTGTTGTGTGCTCCCTCAGCTAACTCTAGAACAGTGTCCGATATAGAGGAGGCATTCACTAAATGTTTGCAGATTGAATAAATGAATGAGAACCTTTCCATCACTGAATAAGACCCGTTCATTCATTCATTCATTCATTCATTCATTCAGGGAGTAGTTATTGAATACCACCTCTATGGAGGTACGGGGTAGAGTGCTGGGGGTACGGTGGCGAGTGAAGACAGATATGTCCTACCCTTGTGATGCTTATTTCCCAGCATCAACATGACCATTAATCAAATAATCACACAAATAAATATTCTGGTAAGTGTTGCAAAGGAAAGGCTCAGGGCACAGTGGAGAGCTTGTTTGATGGGATCAGTGAAGGCAGGGGAGCGTTCCCTAAGGAAGTGATAAAAGATAATAAAATTTAACCAGTTTACTTAAGATTTGTATATTTCATTGAACATAAATTTTACATTTAAAAATTAAAAATCCAAGTGGAGCTAATGATATGCATGCTGAAGTCTATAGGGGAAAGTGTACTAATGTATATAATTTACTTTGTAGGGCATCCAAAAAATAAGTTGGGTTCGTGGATACACATAGGGATAGATAGATGGATTAATGTGATAAAACAAATATAATGAAATGTTAATAGTAGAATCTAGATGGTGAGTATATGGGTGATCTCTGTAAATTTCTTTCAGATTTCCAATATGCTTGAAAATGCTCGCAATGTTGGGGGGAAAAGTTTTAACCAGATAAGGAAACAGGAGGGAACGTTGTCCACTGAGGGCACAGTATGTATAAAAGTATTTATGTGCCATTAAACTCCTATTACTTTTGTCTTTTGGATAATGTCTATAGAACAGCAAATGTATTTCTAAATATTGGATATAGTTTTAATTAAGTTTGCCTTGTTTCTGCATCAAACTCTGTGACAAATTTTTATTAGCTGTTAATTTTAGAGTGTCACTGACCTCCTCTTCTGCATTTGAGAATTACCAGAGTTGACAGTACGTCACAGAATCAGCCTTTTTAAAATACCTGCTGCTTGCAAAGTATTTGACAACTTTCACTGCGCTTTCAGATTCACTCTCTTACTTAATAATAACAGCTGCCCTGTGGGTATGAGATAATAAAGACCATCACTGTTTATCCCCATTTTGCAAATAAAAGACTGAAGCTTAGAAAGGCCAGGAAAAGTGATATTCCCCAAACTACAGAACACAAATAACATCACTGGAACTATGCATATCCACAAATCAGGTATGCCGATTTCCGGTTCAGCCTGCCTTCCACCTCACCACTGTTCATCTGCCGGCGTGAAGCATGTGTCTGGGACCAATAAATCAGAAGCATGGTCTCTTTACCTGCCACCGTAGCAGAAATGGCTAAACTCCATCTCTTCCAGGAAGTCTTTGCATATACTCTTTGCCCCTGGTTAACATGCAGTCACATCTTGGAGGCAAATATTCTTAAAATTCTTTGCCTTGGGAATAATTTTTATTTTCAATTTTAAGAAATAAAGTGATGTCACAGAAATCAGATAGTGGATCTCAAGACCCTCCTGCCTTTAGACCAGTGGTAAGGGCATACAGAGAACATTAAACTAGTCTTCACTTGTCTTCATATGTGATTCTTCCCTCACATCAGGGAGTGGCAAGAAAAAGATGGAAAGGGAATCTCAATAATCTCAAGGGGAGGGGCGCCTGGGTGGCTCAGTCGTTAAGCGTCTGCCAGCCTTCGGCTCAGGTCATGATTCCAGGTCCTGGGATGGAGCCCCGCATCGGGCTCCCTGCTCCGCGGGAAGCCTGCTTCTCCCTCTCGCACTCCCCCTGCTTGTGTTCCCTCTCTCGCTGTGTCTCTCTCTCTGTCAAATAAATAAATAAAATCTTTAAAAAAAAAAAAAAAAACTCAAGGGGAAGAGATATGTTTGTTTATTCCTTCTGTCTTCCCTTCAACTCATTCTTCGTATTATTCAAAAAACTCCCCCAATTAATCTAAAATAAGATCATGGGTTGACTATGACTTATAATTTGGTCATGTCTAAAAAAAAAGCAGTAATCTGGAATAGCAAATTCTGTAAGTTTCATATAGTGCACTTAAAAAATATTATTGGGAATGAGAGTTGGAAAAGATCTAGAAAGCCTTCTTTATTCAAGTTTTTCAAAGAAGATATGCCACCTGTTCTCAAATTTTATAGATGGGTGCTTTTTAAAGGAGCTCTTCCACTACTTGTGACTAGAATGGTGTTATATGAAGACATAGAATTTGTTGTTGACAAAAATTCTTCTAGATTTTAGCTCAAATATAGTCACTGGTGTCATATTGCCACGTGAACTGGTGTTTATATGTAACAAGCCTTATTTACCCTCTTACTCCAAGATACACATAAACACTTGTATCTAAGTGGGTGTCTGATTTTTAGAACTCTCTTAAAGTACACAATCTAAAAATAGAGGACTCTTCTGGTATTCTGAGAAATCCACACAACTCAAAGCACTAAGGCCCTTTGAAGGATGTACATCCACAAAATGACTTGCTGGCCTATTCTCTGCGACTGTTCCGTTTGGTTTCAATGAGTGCCTGATACAGTTTGGATGAAAAGAGGGCCCGATGAAGCTGATACAGCTGTGCTGGATAGAATCCCCACAAGTAAAAAGACAGACAGTCTATCCTTTTTATGATTTCACCCTTCTTCCCCTTGAAATTCGTTTACTCAGGTCTTCTTACCACCTTTCAGCCATTTGTCAAGAAAGTTTTGCAGTGGATCTCTTTCCAAATGAAATAGAATTGCATTTTTGAACCCAAATAAACTGCTTCATAACCTTGTTTATTTAATATCTGTATAGTGCCAAAAATGCACACACTTATTTTTAAAATAAAAATATAGCATCTCCTTTAATTTTTTTTATCATCTAAACCTCAAAATGTATGATTGCAATAGCATTCTCAGAAAATGGTAGTTGTTATATGTTCCGAAGAAAATAAACACGTGCATTTTTTACAAAGAGAAGGATATTTACCAAAGTATACCCACGGTTAAATCTGTTTCTTTAAGCTTTCTCTACAGGAGACAGGAAACTAACAACTGCAGTAAAGCCCCTTTCTAGTTCCTAATTGCTGCTATTTATGTTGTCATACTACATTCATTATTCAATTTCCCTGTAGTCTGAAACAAAGGAACAACTAAGGAAAAATATACCGTTGACTAGTACAAACTGCTCAACTACATGGCAGTTTGATGTGTGTTGAAGATTTGGGAATGGTAAAATTGCCAGCTTATTCTTTGCGCTCTTGGACAGATTGATAGCTAAACCTGCCTGTAGGTGCAAATGCCACAGAGCCGAATGGACACGATTTCTGAATTTCACTGTTGTTTCTACCACTTGATCTTGCCTTAGTCTAGAGAAAATAAATGAAACTGCAAACTTTCGCTTCTCAGTTTTTAATAAAGAAGCCAAGAACCGGTGGGTCGATCAGAGAGTGGTAACTCTGCCTTTGTCTTTACAGCCAACATTTACTGAAGCACCTCTTGTGGCCAGATAGTGTGCTATACTATTGCAAAATGTTACAAAAAAAGACAAGGGTGTGTTAGTGAGTATCATAAAACTGAATCTCATACCTAACTTCCTCAAGTCAAAAGAAAGAAAATCCTGAGCCCTCCTGTGCTTGCATGTGCTTGGATGCATGATCTTGAGCACGGACTCTTCAGCACTAGCCAGATGAACCTCTTCCTGCATGTGTCTTGAAACTTCTCTTCCATAAATAAGCCCATCAGGGACATATCTCCAAAGTTCTAGATGCCAAAAGTTGATAGCTAGAGAGGGATTAGGAATTTACATCAAGCAATGTTATAGCTTCTGGGGATTTACCATGAAAGTATTTATATACTAAGAACACTGCCATTTCTGCATTCTAACTGCTTGGATTTGTATCCCAGATTTGCCACTGCATGACTGACGAGGTTAGTTACACTTTGGTTCTCAGTTGCTTCATCTGTATAATGGGAATAACAATAGTATCTGCACCATACGATGGTGTGAGGATTAAGAAGTATATTCAAAATTGAGTTACATTTTTATGGTTCAGTCCTTCATCATGCTACTAAACAGAATTAGGAGTAATTGATCATTTGCTTTGCCACTGCTCTTAGCTCAGGGGAAGTTCAGCTCCTGAGATAAACCAAGTATTCTACACAAAGTATTGGTCCTTTATTAAATGGATTCTTAATTGTGAATTTTTCTTTGTTTTCAATTTTGATATGAAATTTAGTATCTTAAAATATTTTCAAAAGAGAAATCGTCTTTAAACCCTTTTGTGAATGTCTCATTAATTCTTCTAGAAAATTGACCTAAGAAAATTAAAGACAGGTTAAGCACCTGTCATTTGCTGGTGCCATTACTGAATAAACTGGAGAAATTATTCCCTTAATTCTAGTAGTAGGGATTTGTCCTTGCCTTTTAAAGCATTAGACTGTGTAAGGCAGAAATAATTCGCCACTTAAAAATTAGAAAGTTTCCCTGACTCTGCATGAGGTATTTTGCCCTAGGAACTAACATGCTATATAGGTCCTTACGGCATCTAAAAACCAACAGGTTCCTTATTTAGATTATTCATCTGCTAATGTTTCTGTTTTTCTAGCACTGTTAGCTTTTGGGGAAAAGTGAACTTGAAGTGACATGTAATGTGACCATACTGTAATCATAGAACCTCAGACAATCTCACGTTATTAAAAGAAAAAAAAAAATGTTTGAATGTGAATATGCGTACTCTTAAGTCTATATGCCAAAGTGGTGGTTTTAAGCACACTCGCATGCAGAGAGAGACGACAGTCAGAAAATAAATATACCGCCCCTGATATCACTTAATCTTGAAATTATGAGATGTGAGATGCCTGCAGGCCTGGACTCATTGTCTTCATTATTTCATATCTTATTGTTTCAGATGCCTTAAAAATCTCAGCATCTGTATATGTAATTTTTAAAAAATAAATGCAGTGAATTTTTTCTTTGTATAATTCTTACATCTATTGCATATGCAAATTTCTCCCCCTCCCCGCCCCCATAATTTAAAAGCTTCTAAAGAACAAGAACTGTGTCATCTCTGTCCTGTGGACCTTTCTGTTATATTTAGATATACATTTGATGTTACCCGATTGACAAGACTGTAAGGATGTAGGGAAAGGCATGTGTACCAGAAACTATTTCAGATATTGAGGAAGATACTTAGAAACAACACATAAAAGGAATATAAAGTAAGCCACAACTAAAATAGATGATGAAAAAGTTTAAAGATATTAATGGAGATGTAGGGGATAGGGGAGGAGAGTAGAAAAATAACTGTACTTAAGAAAGTAGGAGCCAAGGAGTTTTTTAAGGTTCACTCAAAAAAATTATATAGCCATTTTGAATATGCATCCAAAAACTATCAAATAGTCAAAATAAACTAGTATGTGAAAATATGCAAGAAAAAATTTCTTCATGCAATCACCTGGTTGGTTGAAAATTTTAAACAAAAATATTTGCATAACATGCTGAATTTTACAGTAGGGAAAGAAATCATGTGCTTCTTTTAAGAACAAAATGAGTTTAACATACTTCTCCCTAGTTCAGAGGGTCACTTCTGAATGAGAAAATTTACAGGATTAACAAAAGGGAAATAAAGTTTCCAAACTACAAATCTATTGGAATCATTGTTTATGAAGATTTTTTTTCTGATGCAAAAAAAGTTTTAAAATCACCATGGTGTGGATTTGTATTTTATTGTTAAAGGGCCAATATAATTTTTGAGGAAATCTATTAATTTTACTATTAAAAAGCATATAGCACATATGGTGGCTAAAATTACTTGCTCTCCTAAACCTACATGTTGGGGCCTATATTAAGAAACATGTCATTCTGATGAATCTTCCCAACACATGAAAAAATTAAATGAAGCCATTTAGAATGCATGGGCATTTAAGTGAGCACATGGGGCAAAAAAAAAAAAAAAAAAAAAAAAAATCCTAACAAGCATATAAATGTTAAGCAAAAGGAAGAAAATACTAAATCCTTTAAATGGAACTGGAAAAGGAAGATTTTATGAACTTGAAGAAACAGCACATATGACTTCCAGTTTCAAAATGGCGAACTTAGGGTGTTTCTGCTCTCTCAAAAATCACATTAGAAAAATAAGAATATGAACAAAGAGAAACACTGATTATGCACTGACAACTAGAAGACATGTATAACTCCCAAGTTGGAGAATACTGAAAGAAAAATGGTAAAATGACTCAAAACAGAGAAGGTAAAATGCAAGCGCCTATCAAGGGGATACCAACGAAAAGCAAATATTCACCCTGCAGAATTTTAGGGCGGCTTTTGAATCGGATGTACCATTTACTATACTACAGAAGGAGAGGGTGGAAATGAGTATATCGAAAATGTCTGCAAGGAGGAGTTAGACCCTCAACTCTCTGTCTCCCTCCCTACCCCAACGCAAACCCTGCAGAGGCATACGTGTATGTTCTGGAGAAGCTCTAGATTGGAAGTGAAGGCAGACAACAGCACTAGGGTGAGATAGAGGATTTAAAATAGGAAGATTAAATGTAAGTGGATATACCAAATGATGGTAACACCAGTTCCTAACCCTTTCTGGTTCCAGAAAGACTGAACTCCCTCTGAGGAAAAAATCCTCATATACTCATAATTTGGAGCCTCCTCCCACCAAAAAAGAACCAGTTGACCACCTGATTAACCTACAATTTATGTCCTTCTCAGGCATTATTTTTAATAATTAAGGCATTTGTGTTATGAAATAACTAGCAAACCCTGAAATCTCATGGCTTAACACAGTAGAAGTTGATGTCTCACTCACATGAAGTCCAATATGGTCAGTAGCTCTCTCGGAGCTCTGCCATCTGAAGCACGTGGCCTCCAAGGTCCTCATGGCAGGGGCTGGGATGGAAGCAGGAGCACATAAGCTCTTAACTGACTCAGCTCATAAGTGAGACATGTCACTTGCACTTATATAGTGTGTTGTTTGGAACCACTCACATGGGAGATGTAGGGGAAGCAGCACATGGAATATTGGGCGGCCACTCACTTCTCAACAACACTGTGCAAACTTACGTCCTGGTTCTCACAAGGCACTTCACTTTCTTCCCGTGCACCAGCCATGGGGTTTGTGGTTTATTTCATTGAATAATTGCAATTCATTTTAAATTTAATATCTGTTGACTAAGAATACAGAGATGTGCTGGTCTTGTGACAGGACTAAGAATGCGGAGATGCCTATGATATAGTCTCTGCTCTCAAGGTTATTCTACCACTTCTTAGTTCATATTGCCTTTAAAATAATGTTTAGATAATTCCCTCTTAATGTTCGTATTGGTGGGTGTAAATCAGTGGCCAGCTAATTAAAAACTAAGTTTTTGATTTATAATCAATGGGATTTTGTGTCCCTGTTGCAAATACTTAATTTCAGATGTTTCTCCCAAGTTTTATGAGAACCTCTTCTTCTTTTTTAACTAAAATAATTGTGGAGAACTTTTTTCTTCTGTATAATGGCAACATGTGAGGATCTCTAATATGCTCCATAGTGAAGTAACTGCAAATTCATCTGTTTCTCAATATTATTTTGTGCTTTATTTCTGATGTTCGCTGAAGCAGGTTTTTATAAATTAATATTGTATGAAATGCTCTATAGAAAGTTTCGTAGCATATCAGTTGAAAGTAATTATCCAGGAAGAGTTTTTATATCTGAGTCAGTTTTGCAAATGCATCTCATATACTCTGTGAAAGGAAATAATTCTCCTGACTTAAAAAGATGTATTTATCTCAGAAATACGATTATATCTGTTCTTATTTGACTCTCTAAATCTATTGCTTGAACTGCTTCTAACCATGGTACAAGTGAGTTTTAGTACTTGGATTCTGAGAGTATTGATCAATTTTTTATAATGTTTGGTTTCCTTATGTTTTCTTTTTCAGAGTACCCGAGTGGCCTTGGACCATCTGGAGTCTGTGCCTGAGAAACTGAGCTTACTAGAAGATTTCAAAGACTTCAGAGTGAGAAAAAGTTGGCTTGTCTCTTTCAGTATTCTTATCTGAGTGAGAACATGTGACATCTTTCTGATGTGCAAAAAGATTGTAGGGAGGGAGTAAAGACCAAAAAACATTGGGGACTCTTAATACTCCATCTTTTCAGAGTTTATTGACATTCATTAAGTCAGAATTGAAAATACTAGAACTTATATATTACCACAATAGAGGAAAATAGAGACTTTTACCCTCACACTAGAAGATCATTTGGCTTCCTAAAGCTTTAACTTTAATTTAGAAACACCTAAGATTTAAAAGAGGTTACACTTTACATTGACAATAGATAACTTTTTTGACAAGCAGTTTTAATTTATGGACTATCTTCTTTAACTACAAATTTTCAGAGTACTGTTTGTTTTAGAGATATGATAGTATACAGGTTATCTCTATACTATGATCTTTGAATTCAAATCCACAGAGTTTTAGATTTTATATCCCATGACATTTATTGATAGAACTCTAACCACAGATCATTTCATTTTCAAGGAAATTAATTACATGTGTGGACTTACCTACTGGAACTTCTTGAAGTTCTCACAGAGGAGACATGCAAAATAAATAATTCTGCCACCAGTCCTGCCAGACAAGGTTCAGGCCAGAGAATACCTTGCATATCCCTTTAGGAACGCATATATAATGGACAATTGTAGTGATTTACAATACCTTGGCCCCATGTGGCTGAAGCTAGCAATGGCGAGAGTATTCTTTGAAAACCATGAACCTCTTATTTCACATTGGCTTTAAAATATAACTTATGTTACATTTAGGTTTTGTTTAAATCTAACGTATTACTTGAGAACCTAATGAGTAGGAAGTACAGCCTGATCATGCCATATTGATGATCAGAGACACTGATAGGATGTGGCTCTCAAGATCTATGCTATCTTAAAGTCACATTTCATTAAGCATATTTTGATAGTTCAGTAACTAAACATTTTTGAACAGGATCCAAGGTTGAGCTGACACATCCAGAAATCTAGGCTGTCACAAATAAAACAAACGAAGTGTTTCTAGTACGTTTTGCTAAAGTTTCGATTCTTTCTCATGATTTGGTTATATATTTGCAGTCTAAATCCCTATCAAAGGATTATGAAACCAGTGTCCAAGGAGATGTAATTTTGACTCACCCTCCTGTTACCCAGTGGTAATAGGATAGCAGGCAATATGTTACACCCATATCCCTTCCACTTTTTTCTCTGTAGCTAACAGAAGTCATCTAAGGGAAGGAAGGGCAGACAAGAGAAGGTGTTGGAAACAGGTGGCATTTGCCAGTGAAAAACAGATGTCTATCATATACCAGCATAAAAAAGAAAACATTTAACCTCCAGTGACAGCTCACTTTTTCTTCAGGGGTCTACACTGAACAGAATATTCACAAGTACAATTTAAAAGTTCTCTACTATTACCAAAATGTTTTATTTTTTTTTTTATCCTATGGGCTAGTGATTATCTACAAGTCTAGCTTATATACGCACATACTATGCAGCAGGCAGTAGCTACATTCTAACCTATATTACACTTATTTTCAAATCCTCAGAGACACCCTACACATGGGCATTATTTCCCCCTGTCTTACAGCCAAAGAAACAGAAGCTTGGAGTACATAAAGTGATTGGAACTGGGATCTAGTTCCATGTATTAACTACAAAGCCCATTTTCTTTGCCTTAACTGCCTCTAGCTTGAAACCCACTCTCTATGTACTTTAAAGTCCCCTCTATGATTAAAAAGAGCTTGTTTAGTCAACTTAGTGAAAACAACTAAACATGGCCTTAAATAAAAATGCATAAAGCCTTTGGATTATGAGATGTAGCTCATGTTTTTCAAGCCCCTAAAACTTTCTAAAAATCAAGATGCTGTCAACAAGAGCCCAAAGATGTAAGCTCTGATCCGAGCTCATGTACCAGACAAAATTATTTAATATCGTTGGTATTTCCTCATCTGTAGAATGAGGGGCTTGAGCAATGTTATCTCTTTGGCTCGTACTCACACTGGTATTACTAGCATCTCTGTGAAGATATATTTCACATGTATATTTCTTGATAATACTATAGTCTATGACTAAGTAAGTATAAGCTATAGTAAATACAAATCTCATCCTTTTAGGTAGTCTTGCCTTTTTTCTTTAAACATGTCATAGTCCCTCTCATTTTTTTAACCTTATTTTGAAAGAAGTTGTTCAACTCTACAATTCCACATTTAAACCTTACATATTTGGTATGGTAGAAAGGAAATAGCTTTGGGCTCCAAGCCCAATCTGTCACAAATTGCCTAGTCTTGGGCAAATCATTCTTAACTTCCACTGGGCTATAACTTTTTATATATAAAAATGAGAACTTTGGAATTCTAATCCCATAGATAATTTTTCTTACATATGCAGATCAGTTGCTCTCATTTTATTCTAATTTCTCCCTAATTCATAATAGAAATGTCTAAATAACTGGGTATCATGACTGCTACATTCCATCCTCTCCCCAAAAAATGGAGGAAGGGAAGAAGGGAAGGAGAGAGGGGGGAAAGAATGAATGAATGAATGAATGACATTTTTTTCTTAATTTCTTTACTACCTGAATCTCTGTGCTTTTGAGAGCAGATGAAGTATCCTTCAGTTTAAAAATCTACGTGATGTATTGGTTAACAGGGTAGAATGTTGTTTAAGAATTAATGATGAAAGAGGACTTTAGTTTTAAAGGTAACATTTTTTTTTAAGATTTTATTTGAGGGAGAGAGAGCGTGCATGTGCAAGAGGAGGAGGGGCAGAGGGAGAGGGAGAGAGAGAATCTGGAGCAGACTCCACACTGAGCACAGAGCCTGCCCCACACGGGGCTCGATCCCATGACCATAAGATCATGACCTGACTGAAACCAAGAGTCGGATGCTTAACCAACTGAGCCACCCAGGTGCCACAGTAACATTTTTTTTTTAAACACAGACTATTTTAATGTCAGGCACTACTCCAAGAGAGAGTACGCAGCATTCGAAAGTGACGTGGTGTCATTAATGACCATCTTTGGACAACTCACTGTTACTTGAACCTGTTTCCCTTCAGCTAAAAGTGTCAGTCATTTCAGACTGCGTAAGAACTAGTTGTGTAAAGAATGCAAATAACCAAACTGTAACCCTGTTTTTATTTTTAAGGTAGCATCCAGAGCAACCATTTCCTTCTTTCTCCTTGGTGACCTATGGTTCCCCGAGATCTTTCTAAACACCTATAATTATCAATACTTTCTAATTCTTTTTTTTTTAATTTTATTTATTTATTTGACAGAGAGAGACACAGCGAAAAAGGGAACACAAGCAGGGGGAGTGGGAGAGGGAGAAGCAGACTCCCCACTGATCAGGGAGCCCGATGCGGGGTTCGATCCCAGGACCATGGGATCATGACCTGAGCCAAAGGCAGACGCTTAACGACTGAGACACCCAGGCGCCCCAATACTTTCTAATTCTTATTTCAAGTACTGATTTTCCTTTAGTCTACTGGTTTTGACATTGTTTTGGGTTTTTTTGTTTTTTTTTTTTTCAGGATTCCCACAGTTTTTCTGAGAGAATTGATGGGAGATATTCTAAATACAGAGTTCACGGAGAGTCTCTTCAGCAGCACCAAGATGACACCAAGTACAGAGTCAGAGGCTTAAAAGTAATGTCCTTTTTATACATTTTCAGTCTTTGAGCATTATCCATGTTTGTGGCTACAGCCTTCTAAGCTGCCCCTGCAGGGTTAATGTAAGGGTGCTTATAAAAGAAAAGATATTCCTTAATTTTCAGTTCTGTGGGAGTAGAGAATAAAATTTCCAGAGGTTTATACCTATAACTTTTTACTTGGGAGCTATCTTTAATTTTATGCCATTGTTGCTTAACATGTTGTTTGTCTCTTGGCATTGATGTTGCTTAAGAAATCATGTACCAGGAGACCCCTGGTCTCTTGGTTGGTCAGAGGCTCAGCACAGGTGGATGCCCACCTCTGTGCGTAGTAAGTCCAGCTACTCTCAGTGCTGAAGTCTCCAGAAGGTCAAGTAACACGTAGTACTTTGTAAACTCTAATCTTGGCATTTATAATCATTCTTTTCCTGAAGATATGAACTCCATACACTACTTCAGCTTATGGTTCATTAGTGTGGAATCAACACAGGAGACTGGAAAGAGTTGACCATATTGACAAAAAAGCCTACCATTCTCTAGAGTCTCCCCAAGATCCACCTGGGGTGTGGATGATTTTAAACCCATTTGGCCCTGAACAGTTATTAGCTTAGAGCAGCGTTTCTCAGCCTTGGCATTAACATTTGGACCAGATAATTCTTTGTTGTGGAGGCTGTCTTACGCATTATAGAACATTTAGCAGCATCCCTAGATTCTACTCACCAGATGCGAGTGGCACCCTCCATCACAAGTTATGGCATCAAAACATGTCTCCAGACACTTGCCAAACATCCCCTAGAGAGCAAAACTGTCTCCCCATTCAGAACACTGACGTAGAGAGAATCCATCTATATTCAAATGTTTACTCCCAAGTCAATTTAGGGGGGAAAAAAAAAAAAAGGTAAAGGTTCTTCTGTCTTTTTTATATTCTCACAGACCTCAATATGTATGAATATTCATTACACTGTATATATTCACTTATTACAGCCAAATGTAATTATTTCTAAAAAGCTTCTTCCGTCCTTTGAATGTAATTGGATAGAATGCTCAGTGGATCTGAAGACAGTGTTCATGTCCATAAGTCCTTCCCTAGCATGCTTAAAATGAGCTCTCCACTTTCCCATCCCAAGTAAAAACAACACAGTTATGCCACATTATTGATGCTCTAATTGTGCAAAGGGTGTCCTGTGACTTTGTGCCTTTTTCCCTTTGTTTTTTTTTTATCATTGGGGATTATTGACTATAATAGTGACCTTGTTGTCTTGTATAGCGGATCCTAATTTCACTAAATCATCTTCCAACAGCCTCATCAGGTCCCATACACTCAAGCATTTCTCCACCACTTACACGGGATGCTGCTAACCTTCAACAGAAGTAGGAGGGTTAGGCAGCAATAGCTAATAATACTACTGACTCATTTTGAGCCAGCCACGTGAAGGTGCTCTGTTTGTAGCTGTCACATGCTTTACAAGCGTTAGTTCATTTAATCCTCGCAGCAACCCTGGCAGGTTGGCACCGTTATTTGTCCTCTTTTACCATTGAAGGTTATAGAGCAATTAAATGGTGGAGCCAGGTTTAAGACCGAAATCTGCCTGGCTTCAGTAATCTATATCCTTGACTGCTAAGCTATAATAGTGTAAATTGGGGCCTCCTATACCTGAATTTTTCTAGAAATCACCAAATGTTGGACCATATTTTTAATATGTGAAAATCTGTTGTCTCCAAAAATACATAAACACAGTATGGGCCTCTTAGTTCAACAGAGGTCTAGACACAAATGACACCTTTAAAACATTATTTCTCACTACAGATAGATTGGGTATCAGGTGAGTCAGTACTATCTAGTGATACCCAAATTGCTTTAAATCAGTGTAATTTCCATAACAGCATATGGCAAAGCTATGAATGTTTAACATGTTCAGCAAGTAGTCTTGTTGGAGTTCTCTTTAAAATTACATTTGCAGCTGAAGAAGAAATCAGGCCTGGTTTGTAAGTGAGGCCAACACTTAGCAAAATTTTGCAAGTAGGTAGTGCAAGTATAAGAAAAGGCCGCAAAGCACATTTTATGATGACATTTGTTCTACATTAATATTACTTAAACATTGTAAAACATTGATCCATTTCAGTAATGAATAAGTAGACTCTCACCATTTGTAACAGATGTCTGGCCCAAAATAATGCATAATCTAACTCAGCACCCATGAGAAGATCATATTTTGGAGAAGAAAATGTGGGAGGATATTTTGGCCAGTTGTAGGTACTATGCCTTTTATGAAAATAATTCACTGAAAATGTTTCAAAAGAAGCAAGAGCTCAGATGGGCAGTGAGACAGTTGTTAATCGTTTCTTGGCTTCACGGATAATCAGAAGAGCTACCTCCGGTTAATTGTTGACATCCTGAAGGATATGCTTCAAGTAAGAGGCATTGGTCCTCTGTCAAGAGAGAAGGTGCTGCCCTAGTTTTATATGCTGTTATTTCCACAGCTATTAACTGCCCACATATTCTGCTAGGAGACTTCAAAGAAAAGGCACATTGCAGTGACTTGAATTTGTTGGTTCTCCGGACAACTACGGTTCCAGGAAATCAGTTACTATAGGATTCAGTTTAATTTGACAAACATACTGAGCTGCTACTACACCACAACGCCCTGTACTACCTAAATGAGGTGAGGATGCAGGACATATAAAGATGCCAAAGGCATGGTCTTCATGGAGGGAGTGGTTACCTATTTGTCTTACGGAATAGATTAATTCTTGCCCCATTGTGTTAGAGCGGGAGTCAACACACCGCCTCCCATGAGGCAAATCCTGCCTGCTGACTGCTTTTGTAAATAAAATCTTATTGAAGTTCAGACACACATTTATTCACATATCGTCTGTGGCTGCTTTCACACTCCGCAGCAGAGTCGAGTAGGTATGGCAGAGAGTAGATGGCTCAAAAAGCCTACTATGTGTACGATCTGGCCCTCGAAAGAATATGTTTGCCAACCCCTGGTCTCAAGAAAGGAGAAATTACCAACCTCATCTTTCTTCCTGTGCGCATGTATACAGTATGTCCTCTTCTTGATTTACCGATCAAATAATTACTTCCCCCGCTCTTTGGAAAGTCCTCATACTTACCCATGCATTCAACATATATTCACTCAGTGTCCCTTATGTGCCAGGAACTTACTAGGTGCATGCGACTCATCAGTGAACAAAACAGATGAAGCCCCCTGCCTCTTTGGAGCTTCCATTCTAATTGCAGGACATTGGTGTTTGTTGTTGTTTAAATACAACATCCAACAAACATTTGAGTTTCTATAACATACAAGCACTCTGCGGGGCAGGGGCGCAGCTGGAGAGAATGGCAGAAGAAGAAAGGTCATTACCAACCCTTAGGGATTTAAAGCCTTCACATAAACTGTAGTGCAAGAGACAAAGGGCTAAATCCTGTAATGGAGGAGGCCTCAATAAATTGCTGTAGGTGTTCAGAGAAAAGGTAGTCAACACACTACCTCCACCATTTAATTGCTCCACCATTTATTTGCTCTATAACCTTCAATGGTAAAAGGGGACAAATAATGGTGCCAACCTGTCATGCAAGGATTAAATGAGCTAATGCATGTAGAGCATGTGACAGCTACAAAGATGCTTCAAAGGCTTTTGAAAAGAGGCTTATGATGACAAGGCACAGGGGAGTTTTATGCACAGTGGTTTGGAAGAGGATCACTATTAGCATTATGGTTGTAGAACCCTGACTGCATGACTCTTGACAGACAAGGAACTGTTGGCACATCAGAACCAGATTGGCAAATGGCTTCTCTCATTTTGTTGCTGTTGTAAGAAAGCAGTGAGACATGCAGCATAACCACACTGGTGGTGGAGAGAGCAGTGAGCAGGAAGTAGACAAGCCAGGTACTCTCTGTCTAGGCTACAGCAACCTCCTGCTGTTTACTTCTATGGAGAGCAGATGGGTTAAGTAGCTGATGGGGATTAAGGAGGGCGCTTGTCAGGATGCACACCGGGTGATGTATGGAGGTGTTGAACCACTGGATTGTACGCCTGAAACTAACGTTACACTGTATGCTGACTAACTGGGATTTAAATTAAAACTAAAAAAAAAAAAAAAAAAAAATTAGATTTCTATAAAGCTTTCAAGATTTTCAGGAGGATCAATGTCCACAGTTTCTGAGAGCGTAATATAATATTGTACGAAGCTGACCAAGTTAACTGGACAAAGCCTGATCTAAAAGTTTGTTTAGAATGCAATTCAAAGCTGAATCTGACAGGACATTTTCTCTCCGTGTGGACACCAGAAGCCTTTCATGGCCTCTCTTTCATCAAATTGGGTTTCTGTAAAACATACACAGTCTTCCTTGCTGTCCCAGCGGTTTCAAATAGAACAGAATGTTCAAAAGTCAACATAGCATTCCTAATCTGAATTCACAGAGGAGCATGGTTTTGTCCAAAAAAATCCCCATTTGCTGCCCGCCCTTTTTTGCCCTCTACCCATACTAAATATACAGTTTTAATTAGCAGGGGATTTTATAGTAAAATCACAGAAGGTATGTTTTTTTCCTCCCCTTTATTCCTCCTCCTGAAAGGAAAATCATGATTTTCAATTTCTAGTTGAAGACTTAGTACGTAATGTCTTTTTAAAGAAGCAGATGTTTTGCAGGATAAGATGGGGTAGGTGAGGAAGTGTTGACAATCGTTTTCGGCACAGTTTCTGCAGACAGAAACTGCAGCCAAAGCCCTTTGTCATATTTGTTCAGTGTAAGCATTTGTATGATATAAGTACATGCTTTGCTCCTGGAAGCTGTTTCTCCCTCCTTGAATCTCTCCATGATTTGTTTATACTTTGCTCATGGCAGTTAATGGCTGTTAGCACTTCCTCTCTTAGGTCAGCTATTTCTGTACATAGCTTAAATCTTCTCCAGTAGTAGCTGCTGCATGCTATGCATAATTCCTGGTGCAATTCAAGATTAGAGGTGATGTTCATTTAATAACTCTTAAAATCTATCACCAGTGTATTGTTATTGAGGTAATTTTACAGATGTCGCTTAGAAACAATAGCAGCAACCATGGGAGAATTTGAGGAGCTTTAACCCCATAATACTCCAGGTATCTCATTTATAATCACCTCTCTCCATGCTTAGATGAGAAATCATATATAAACTGCTGTGCAAATACAACTGCAGGCTTCCCCTATCCCCAACCAGTCTCCCATCCTTTAAGCCTCTCCTATATAGCGATTTAGGGTGCAAGGCTAATCTTTAAGCTAACATAAAAAAATACTAAGTATAACTATAGGTGATGACTGAAATTTGGGAAATGCTGCCCTACTGGGTTATATGACTTTTGAGGACACTGTGCCTCATCTTTAACTCCAGAATACACAGTGAGCATACTACACGTGCTAAATTGGTGAATAGTTTTTTTTTCCCCCCAGCTTCAGCTTTTCTGGAATTCTCACAAAAAATTTAAATGCTGTTTTTCCAGTAATGCTTAGATGACACATCTGAAACTTTGTAGGCAAACAAATCATGCAGAAGCCTAAAGAGATTTTTATTCTTTTGAAGTGATCAATACTAACTTGCCAGCTACAATATTTAACTAGTTGATTTCATCTAGCTCTAAACAAAAGATTGCCAAATGAATTGGAATTTTTCTTTGTTATAAAATTTGAAAATAGCAGTGAGTCAAAGGTGCTTATTTAGGAATCAACACAGATACTTAGATGAGCATATTAATTTTTTAAACTACTAGAGCCCGCCCTCTACCAAACTTAGTTCCCTTGATAAGCACCATACTTTCACCTTACCTATAATTTACTAAACAAGGACATCAGGAAAGATTGTAGAGAAATTCACCTGTAAAGGTAACACTTTTAATCGCCAAAAATTCTAGAGGCTAAATATATAAGGAATATTGATTAAATGTCTTATTAGTCTTAATTAAAAATCTCATAACATATTTATCCAAATAAGCATTGTTTCCTTTACAACGGTCACCTTAAGAGAAGAAGCACTGATTACAATGAAGCACCATGATTAAAACATCTTTGATTTCTTCCTTTGATTCCTAAGTCAGTGGCACATTCTCTTGAGTATCCTTATTTATAGCAAATTTTTATCCACTGTGAGTAGATTTGATTTCTGAAAATGGATGAAAGCCATATGGGTCCAAATCTAAAGTATGTTAAAAAAACAAGTACAGTCTTTTTCATTAGTGAGTCACTAGGAATATTAAATTATATATAATAAAATATCAACTGGATAAAGGTAAATTAATCAAATAGCCTGATCTGGCACATTATTTTCGTGAGTCCCTTCATGTGGACAGGTGTGGCTTTGGGTTTATGGTATTGTTGCATTTCCTCTGGTAAAGATCATTTGCATAGAGTACTGGTTCTTCAGTGGTTCTGTTCAGACAGATTAGAATCATCAAATGTTAGTGCCCAGAAGACTTAGACGTGATCTGCTCCAGCGACCTCATTTTTCAACATGAAGAAACTGGAATGTGAGAGTGGCAGTCTCCTATTTCCCAGCTTCAACCATAGCAAACTTTAATTTCTTCACTTTGGCCAAGAAATGAGCATATATGACCATTTTTGGGTTCCTTACTGCAAATGGTGCTGTGCTAAATTCTGGACTATTTGGATGGGTAGGTAGAAGGATTGAGACAAGGAAAGCCTCACCCTCATTGAGGTTAAAAGCTAAAATTGAAGCCATGCAGATCGAGATAGGGAAGACAGGCCTTAAGTAAACTATCTGCCAGGGTGAACTTTCAAATAGGAATAAAATTTACTGAAGAAGAGGTTAAGCTTTTTCGAGCACTGATGGAGAATTGGGAATTAAGAGTGGGGAAGAGATGGAGGTACACTAAGTTGTGAGGCAAGAGACAAATTCAGGAAAACATTGCTGCCACAGATTCAGAAACACATAAGTGTTTTTTTTTCCTTCTCTCCAGGGGAAGGGTTAGATAAATTAAAATTTAAAAAAAAATCACATGTATCATCTGTCTTCTAAACTTTGAACTTATAATATTCCTGAGAGAAAAATACTTGGTGGGCGTCATTAAATATTAATCATTAGAGATCAGTTTAGCAAAGAGATTTAGTCAGGTTGGAACAGCTTTTAAGAAACCAATTACAATGTGGGTTATGAAAGAGAAGTGGAAGAAACCCAGGGAAAATATTAGAAAATGCAAGTCCCTTCACCCAGTGGAATTTTTGCAGGGAATTCTGGCTAACTAGCTTGTTGAGACTTAAGACAGCAATAAAAATAGGTCCTTGTGCTAAGGATATAAGAATTGGTAAAAAGCAAAAGCTAGGATTCCTAAAATTGCAAAGAATCTTCCTTTTTTAACCTGTACTTCCATTTAAATATTTAAGTATTTGATTGAAAGATGGGTAAGAATTCAAAAGAAACATTCATTTTAAGATTACCTTGTAAAATTTAGTTGTATAGAAATTCCACAAATTATCAATATAAAATTGGAGAAAATTGAGGGTTGGTTGGTTGGTTTGTTTTTCCAAATTCTAGTATGTTGATTGTTCAAAGGGATTGTGAGATATTTTTCTTTGGGGGTATTCTTTTACAGTTCATTTCATTAGTTATATTTCAAGGTAATATGAGGGAGTCTGATAGTCTTTTGAAGACCTATAAAATGTTGCAACATAAAGCTGAATTAGAGTTAAGCTTCCTCATTTCTATACATGAAAAACAGGCATATGAGTGGTTTGAAAAAGTCAACAATTTTAAAGGGAAAGGATAACAGTCCTAAATTGTATGTACCTATTAACAGAGTGTCAAAATATATGAAGCAAAACTTGATAGAATCATAAAGAAAAAAATAGACAAATCTATACTTATAGCCGAAGATTTCAACATCCCTCTCTCAGTAATTAATAAAACAGTAGGCAGAAAATCAGTAAAGATATAGAAAGCTTGAGCAACACTATCAGCCAACTAGACCTAACTGACATTTATAGGATACTCCATGTAACAACAGCTGATTACATGTAATTTTCTTTTTTTTTTTTTTAAAGATTTTATTTATTTATTTGAGAGAGAGAATGAGAGAGCCAGAGAGCACATGAGAGGGGGGAGGGTCAGAGGGAGAAGCAGGCTCCCTGCCGAGCAGGGAGCCCGATGCGGGACTCGATCCCGGGACTCCAGGATCATGACCTGAGCCGAAGGCAGTTGCTTAACCAACTGAGCCACCCAGGCGCCCTACATGTAATTTTCAAGTGCACATCTAACATTCTCCAAAATAGACTGTATTCTGGGCAATAAAACAAATCTCAGTAAATTTAAGATGATTGAAATTATGCAAAGTATGTCATCTAACTACAATGGAATGAAGCTAGAAATCAATAACAGATATCTGGACGATTCCTAGATGGAAAATAAACAACATATTTTTAAATAACCCATTGGGGCTTCAAAAGGAAAATTAGAAAATATTTTAAGTGTATAAAAATAAAAGTACAATTTATCAGAATGTGTGGGACTCAGTTAAGATAGTGCTTGGAGAGAAGATTATAACATTAAATGTGTATATTTCAAAAGAAGAAAAGTTGATAATCGATAATCCAAGCTTGAAACTAAAAAACAAACAACAAACCTAAATAAAGTAAAAGGAAGAGAATAATAAAGATAGGAGCAGAAATCAATGAAATAGAAAGCAGGAAAATGGGGAAGGGGCATGAAAACGAAACCAGGTTTTTTGAAAAGATCAGTAAAATTTTTAAAGCTCTACTCAGATTGATTAGGAAAAAGGAGAGAATATACAAATTGCCAATATTAAGAATGAAAGAGGGATATTACTAGAACTCTCACAGACACTAAAAGGATATTTAGGAAATGTTATGAGTATCAGCATACTGACAATAAATTTGACAAGTTAGATGAAATGGTTATTAAAAAGCACCCTTAAAATGTGTTACCTCATAATTCTACTTCTGGAAATCTATGTTAATAAATTTAAAATGTGGACCAAGCTCTGCATACCAAGATGTTTATCAAATTATAACAGGAAAAAAAAAAAAAAGAAACCTGAAATCGGCCTTGCATTTCCAACAATGGGAGATTAGTCAAATAAACTATGGTATAACCATAATGATGATAATGACGATGGTAGAGAAAATTCCCATGCTACATGAAAAAGTAGGAAATAAAACTGTCAACAAATGGTAATCTCAAGACAAAAAGGTATTTATAAAGAAGAATCCTTAATCTCAGGAAACAAAATGAGGGTTGCTGGAGTGGTGGTGGGGGGTGGGAGGGATGGGGTGGCTGGGTGATAGACACTGGGGAGGGTATGTGCTATGGTGAATGCTGTGAATTGTGCAAGACTGTTGAATCACAGATCTGTACCTCTGAAACAAATAATACATTATATGTTAAAAAAAAAAAAAAAAAGAAGATAGCAGGAGGGGAAGAATGAAGGGGGGAAATCGGAGGGGGAGACGAACCATGAGAGACTATGGACTCTGAAAAGCAAACTGAGGGTTCTGGAGGGGAGGGGAGTGGGAGGATGGGTTAGCCTGGTGGTGGGTATTGAGGAGGGCACGCTCTGCATGGAGCACTCGGTGTTTTATGCAAACAATGAATCATGGAACACTGCATCAAAAACTAATGATGTAATGTATGGTGATTAACATAACAATAAAAAATTTTAAAAAAAAGAATCCGAAAACATACCCTTAAATTAGGCTAGTAGGCTACTTTTTAATTTATTGCATTATTTTCTTTCAGTTTCTTCTGTATTTTCCAAATTTGCTAAGAGTGAAATATTTTAATTGTCATATGCCAATAAGCTGGTTTTGTCATTGAAAATATAAATTACTCTTTTTCTGTAAACAGAAAACATATAACTCATGTCTTGATACCAGTTGATTTTGTTTTAGAAATTTAAAACCATGTCTTTTGGGAAGGATGAATAGGATTTGAATGTCTTCGGGTGCTGTATCCTTCCTCTGGTAGGCCCATTTTAAGGCTGTCTTTGCACTGTGTTTCAGCACGACGCCCAGACCTACAGCTCCCCTCTTGCTCTCTCCACTGCTTCCCTTATTTTTTCTTTTTCTTATTGGCCCATAATGATCAAAGCATCTGTTAGTGGGAAGCCATTTATTATGCTTTTCTCTTTCATGCTTCATAGAAACCACGCTTAATTAAATGGAGATTTCTAGCACCAGTTGAGGACATAACTCTCCTTTTCATTTGTGCATCTTCCAACTCCATATCCAGGCCTTAAGTGTTTTGTGTCTGAACTGTGATAAGCTAGCTCTGTTGGCCCCGCCTTTAGTTGCCCCAAAGTGGTTATTGGAATGCACTGGGGATACGATGTATATCCTTTCCTTTCCAGACATCGTACACTGAATGACTTCTAGTTTCTTATGAAATCCCCATAATTAGTAAAAACCATAAATCACTCAGGGCCTTCATCTTAAATAGACCTAAACTCCCTCTTGGTACATGCAGGCTAATGATCTTGAATTATCTGAGGATAATGTCCATGCTTTTAGCTCAGAATAAATAGGCCTTTTACCACTATACATAAACTTGTTCTTTTTGGCCTTTCTTTTGCATTTGCATACATACATATGTGACAAAGAAATAAAATATAAACTTGGTACTTGATACGGAGAATGACGACTAGTTCATCAAATGGTCCTGTGACATGAGGCCCTATTCTGTGGGGCGAAGTTTGGGAGGAATCCATGGGGGCCGCCTAACCTGCAGATGTCTCATCTAGACTCTGGCAGCATTCTTGATCCCCTCCTCTCCCTCGGCCCCACGGTCGTCCTCAATTACAGTTTTTAAACTGGTTTTCCCACTTCAACACTTGTGCTATTTCAATCTCTTCACGTAGAGCCCAGAGTATCTTTGAGAAATATAAATTTAAATCTCCTTAAAATTTACTCATTTTTTTCAAAGATTTTATTTATTTATTTGACAGAGAGAGAGAGTGAGAGCACAAGCAGGGGGGAGCAGCAGGCAGAGGGAGAAGCAGGCTCCCCGCTGAGCAGGGCGCCCGATGCGGGACTCAATCCCAGGACCCTGGGATCATGACCTGAGCTGAAGGCAGATGCTTCACCAACTGAGCTACCCAGGCGCCCCTAAATCTCCTTAAAATTTAAATAGAAATCTCCTTAAAACCTTTGAGTGCCTTCTCATCGTACCTAAGAAAAAAAATCCCAAATCCAAATCTCACCTCTGGATCTCATTGTAACCACTTTCCCCGGTTTAGTGTGCCGAAGCCAAGGGACCTTCCTTCAGTTCTTCAAACACACCAAACTTTCCCACCGCAGCTCCTCACGCAAGTCTGGGACATCATTCCCCGACCACCATCTCCTGCTCCCCCTTGCCTCCCACATTCTCATCCTCCACCCGTAAGCTTTTGCCTGGCTGATTCATACTCAGCATTCAAATATTGCTTTAAATGTCACATCCCAGAGGGGCCTCCTCTGGACCTCTAATCTAAATTTAACTATTTCCTATTCTTCTTCTAGCACTCATTGTAATTTTTCACTATATTATATTTTGCATAGTTTATTTATTTGGTGCCTTTCTCTTCTGCAAGCCTGAAGGTTTCATAACTGTATACCTCAGTGTTTTGTTTGCTCTTTGACCAGCACATACTTAGTGCCCAATAAATTATTGTTGCATGAATGAATCAGTGAAAAAAAGAAAAAAGTAAAGGGTAGTGTAAATAATTAGAACACATCCAAGAGAAAAAAAACTGCAAGTTCACTATTATAGAAAACATATTAAAGCATTTGTTTTTAATCTAATTAATAAATTATTTGTAGTTAAAATTCCCATTTTCAGCTAAGATTTGGGTACAAGAACACATTCATACAGCCCATGAGGAGAGGGCCTTTTTCTATATTCATCTTTGTTTATGTATTAAATATTTGTTGAATGAGTAAGAGGATTGGTGTAATCGTTATGGAATGCAGTGTAGCTAAGTGTATTTAAAAACATCAAAATGGGTTTTTTTGACCCAGTATTTCTACCTAAGAATTTGTTATAAGGAATAGTCCTAAATATAGAAAAGGTTATATATTTAAAGATATTTTCACATTGTTATTTATAGGAGAAAAGCATTGGAAACCACCTAAATGCCCAATAAAGTAATAGCTGAGGAAACCATAGTTTATCCACTAGGTAGTACATGAGTAACACATAAGCTAAAGGTTAAGATAACATAGTGACTTCAAAAGTGTTCAGAGTATTAGTATAAATAAATGAAGAACACAGTTTTATAACAACATTTACAAAACCAAGCCACAGGAAAAAAAAGACTAGAAAGAAATATGTCATGCTGTTATGCCCATGAGTGATTTCCTTCTCTCTCTCCCTTTTTTTTTTTTTTAATATTTTCTTTAGCGTGCACTTATTTTTTTACCATTAAATTGTTGTATAACATAGCTCATATAGTAGGTTCAATTTCATTTTCAGCACATTTAAATGAATCCTGATCCTTACATTTTGTAATCATTGAACTGAAGTGCTGTGTTCTTTGTTTTAGGATGACAGACTCTTTCCTGAAAGTTCCCTCGCTCATGGGTTAGAGCACTCATTCTCTTGGCGTGATCACAGTCGCTTCCTGTCTAGTCCACAGTTTTCACACTTGAATCGTAAGTAATGAAGTCCTGTACCAGTTTTTAAATTGGATTTAAGGAAATGCAACTCATAGAAAGATTAAAATGTAAGGCAAGTACGTGATAGTAATAGTCGTGTTAGGAGTTTGAAGAAATTGTTGTTATGAATTATACAAGTAATGCCCCCCAGATACATTTATGTTACCCAATTTACTAAAAAGTGTATGGAATCTCTTCTTTTTATTTATTTTTTATTTATTTTTTTATTTTTAAAGATTTTATTTATTTATTTGACAGAGAGAGAGATAGCGAGAGCAGGAACACAAGCAGGGGGAGTGGGAGAGGGAGAAGCAGGCTTCCCGCCGAGCAGGGAGCCCGATGTGGGACTCGATCCCAGGACCCTGGGATCATGACCTGAGCCAAAGGCAGATGCTTAACGACTGAGCCACCCAGGCGCCCTGGAATCTCTTCTTTTTAGACGTTACACTTCTCAGAAAAACTTAAAATGAATCACCCAAGGTAGTAATCTTAATTAAGCAAATTTTTTGTGGGGAGGTTGCTGGTAACTGTGGATGAGTGGGCAAAGGCAGTTAGATGATATTATTATAAAATTTAAATCATCAAAAAGTAGAAAATCTTTTCATAGAACTGTTCAGAAATATATCATCTTGTGCAAAGAATAAGAACACTAATACTGTTAGTGGCTAGATTTCATTCTGTGAATATACTTTAAATGTTGATAAAATGTTACCAGTGTGAACAAGGTATGAGTTTGTTAACCCAGGATACCCTCCCCCACCACTTACCTCTCTTCTTCCTTATTATACTTACTCTTCAAGTCTCAGTTTGTATATAATATCCTTAAAGAAGCCTTTGGAACCTATGGTTTTAAATATGGTGTTTATTATGAGTGCCCATAACACATTACAATTTTCCTTTAAAACCCTTCTTAGAATAATTATGGAGTTATTTTTTACTTGAGTGACTTTTTGTTTAGTGATTATTCTCTTCACCAAAGAATGAATTCTGTGATGAAAGGAACGATGTCCGTTTTGTTCACCATTGTTTCCTCAGCGTCCTACATAGTAAATGTTCAATTAATATTAGATGAATGAATATATGAGTTTTTTTAAGTCCACTTTTATCCAAACCATTGGATCTCAAATATTATTTAATGGATTCTTATTTAAATAATTATTTAGCTCCTCAATTTACCATGGACATAGAGTTTGTATATTAAATCTGACAACTCTGTCATTTAAAAAATGTAGGTTGCTATAAAATAAAATACCAAAATAAGCCACAAAGAAGTAGGTCAGTTCCAAAAGTGATAGCTCTCATTTTTGCTGATTTATATTCATGGATTCATTGAATAAATATTTATCAGTTTCTGATAAATGGTTTGGTTTTCATTATATCATGATTATTTTATTCCAAAGGCTGAGCATTTTCTCTTTCCTGTCCTAACCATTTTGCTAAGTGATTTTTTATGTCTGCATAAACCCCTGCCATCCTAATCTGGCAGCTGCCCTTCAATGTAGATTGTATCTCAAGCCAATTATGGTACCTCAGAATCTGATATACACATACACAAATGTGTATATTTTGTGTTTCATATGAAGAAATGGAAAATTTTCCTCAGGTCTGTTGGATGCATGTGAACATGTAGGCGGAAAGTAAGGACAAAACACCATCAAACATCATAGTATCCCCCCCCCATTAAGACATTCGGGAGCCTGGAGATAAATAGCACCATGATATGGGCACAGAGGTCATTGTTCTCCTGCTATTTCACTTTCCCATTATGACTTTCATAAGGCTCCCTAGAAAGGCAGCTAGGAAATAGTGGTTAGGAGACATTAGAGGGAAAACATCAAGATTTTTAGAATTTTTTTTTTTTACTGTTATTATGACAAGCAGTGAAAGAAATGACATCCAGCTTTATACTCAGTGGCATTTCATGACCAGCTGTGGTCATCTCTCTAAGATACATTCCTCACAGGAAGCCATAGGTTTCTATATAAATACTGGCTCAAAAGGAAACAAAGTTAAATAAGAATAGGAAAAAATATCATTGAGAATGTAACTTGGGTATGAAAGTACTTATTATAGTCTACATTGTAAAATCTGACTGAAAAAAAATCCAGCTTAAAAACTAAACCTCTTCGGGTGCCTGGGTGGCTCAGTTGGTTAAGCGACTGCCTTCGGCTCAGGTCATGATCCCGGAGTCCTGGGATCGAGTCCCACATCGGGCTCCCGGCTCGGCAGGGAGCCTGCTTCTCCCTCTGACCCTATCCCCTCTCATGCTGTTTCTCTCTCTCTCTCAAATAAATAAATAAAATCTTTAAAAAAAAAAAAAAAAACACTAAACCTCTTCATTAACTTATTGTGAAGTTAATTAATTTATTAATTCATAGCTTTATGTTTTACTGTTCCTCTTTTTGACAAGTCTGTTTTATGATTTTCCTCCATACCTACCTCCATGCTTTCAAGGATACTTTTAAAAATTTAATCATAGGTACCTTATTGTTAATCATTTTAAATGATTGAATTAAACTTATTTCTAGAGATCATAGTTATTCTTATTTACTTTTCTGATAAACCTTGAATTTTCTTTTTTTTTTTTTTTAAGATTTTTATTTATTTATTAGGGAGAGAGAGAGAAAGCACAAGCAGAGGGAGTGGCAGGCAGAGGGAGAAGCAGGCTCCTCGCTGAGCAGGGAGCCCGATGTGGGGCTCGATCCCAGGACCCTGGGATCATGACCTGAGCCAAAGGCAGATGCTTAACTGACTGAACCACCCAGGCGTTCCGGAACCTCGAATTTTCTATGTTTTTTCATAATGTGGTATTTTAGAAGTGGATCAGGATCATCCTGAATAGTGCTCCATTTTTGTAGCACAAACAATTTCAGCTTTTACAGAAATTTATCATCTTTACAGAAATTATCCTGTAATTTTTCTTTAACCTTCTTTTAAACCTCCAAGATTAAGAAGGAGAAATGTCAAAACCAACAAAGAAAAATGAACCTACAGTAAATCGATCATACAGGGAACAGAATGTGTCTTTTAAAATATCGTTAATGTTCTCAGAGATAGAAAATATTACATCCATTAAAAATAAGAGCAAGGTGCTATGAAAAAGGAACACAGTATAAGAGGTCTCAGAAATGTAAAATATGAAAAACTAGAAAGGTGGAAGACAAAGTTGTGAAAACCACAAAGAAAATAGAAGAAAAAGAATGGGACAATAGAAGAGAAAAGATATTTAGAAAATCTCTTAAAGAGGAATAGTACCTGATTAGCGAGTCTTGAGAGGAGAGAACAAGAGCCAGGAGTGGGTAGGTTAGAAGGGCCCACCCAGCCCGTACCTGTTGCATGGCTGTCATCCTGAGATTTTTCTTCACCCCCTCCTATGTTCATGCCCAAGTTTCTCAGAACGCATGCCTTCCTTTGTTCGTCTCAGTTCTTTCTTCTGTGGGAGCACATCAAAGAAAGGGAGGTAAATGCTTTCAGTCTTTGTATTTCTGAAAATAGATTTCTTCCACCGCTCACACTTGACGAGACTTTGGCTGGCTATAAAAATCTAGGTTGAAAGTGACTTTCCTTCTGAAGTCATTACACTATTCTCTTCCAAAATCTAATGTTGCTGTTGAAAAACCTTACGTCCTTTTGTTTTGACCTCCACTCCTTTGAAGTGATCTTCTCCACCACTACTACCACTCCAACCCCCAGCCCTGCGACATTTAAGGATCTTCTCTTGAACCCCAGTGAGTTTTGTGATGATTTGCCTCCCCGCAGGACTTACTTTATTCACTTTTCTAGGTATTGGATGGGTGGTCACTTTTAATCTGGACACTCATGTTTAGTTCTCTCAACCTTATGGAAGAAAGGAAAGATTCCATTAGGAAAATCTTTAGAAAATAAAGATGTCAGATTATTTGATTCAGCTGAGCATTTAGAATATGGCAGATCTCATTGAGCTATTAGAAATAATTAAGGATAGTCACAGAGAAAGAGCAAATAAAAAACAAAAATAAAAACATGGGTCAATTAATAACTCTAGGGGAAAAAATGGGTAAGAAAAGAAATGTTGTCATAGTATACTTATTAGGTCTGTGTGAGCCATATTTACATAATATTATAAATACTATTGACACAACTAGAAGTTCAAATGTAACTATACAAGGAGGATGGGGTGAGGGGAAGTGGATGGGTGTGAATACGTCTATAAATGATAAGTCAGAAAATAGCCATATAAGCTTCTCTTTCTTACAAAAATTGAAATAAACACACACAAAAAAGCTGAAAGGGTTGATTGTGGTTGACTCTGGCGTGCAGGTTGGGGGACTGGACGAGATGGGGTAAGAGGCTGCTGCCTTTCTCTGTAGCCCTTTGATGCTATTTGATAGGTGTATGTACACTTTGGCTGAAAAGGCATCTTGTAAAAATAAAATGCTACTAACAACACCCCAGCTTTTATGTCTAACTAGCAAGTGTTCGATTTTCTCATTGCCTTCTGAATGGAACATGAAAGCTGGGGCTTGGAGTTTAGAGCAGTTTAGACCTGTACAGAGACGTGAGGAGTACGTAACCATAGGTGCTGAGGCAGACGTGAGTTTATGAGCCCACAGAACAGGTTCCTTCTCACTCAGGTTGGGATCTGTACGGGACGAGGCCCTTTTGTCTGTGCCGTAGATGTGAAGGCATTCATTCTGCTGACTTAGGTGCCCTGTCAAACTGTGACCAAACGAAAGCGTAGAATCACTGACCATGGAAAAAACAAAGGAAATGGGAAAATACTGCATAATTTGTGGTCTCTGAAATGATCCAGCATTAATGAAAGTTTGTTTTAAGTTGTAATTTATGTCAGCTTTGTGTAGTTCAGGTCAATTCAAGAAAAGGTAGATTCCTTCTGCCAGGAAGAAGGGAAGAAATGTATAAATTTAAGTTTATATTACCATTGGAAATAGGAACACAGAAATCCATTATTTTAGAGCCATGATTGCTACCAAATTTATCCTGGCTGGCTAGAAGTGATGGCCGTGATTCAGGACACTCTTTTAGAAGGCTTGGATTCCATTACCTTCAGCCTCTAGACAGTGGGGGCTTAGAAAGAGAGACTTATAATGCCAGCTTTTGAAACTGTCATTTTTACTTTTTATAAGTAGTGACTGACCACTAGTCTCCATGTATAGCTTCTTTTAGGCTAAAGGAACACAACTGTCAAGACAGGGCCCTCACTCTTGGGGCTGGGACCAGACTGGATTTGAGGGAGGGCTGTAGTAATCTGATGATTTCTCGAATCTCGAGTCCTTTGAGATTAAAATGCCAAATGTTTGTGGAGTTGGTATCCCTAAACTAAATTTTAAAAATAAATGCAGATTTCAAATTTTCTATAATTCTAAAACTGTTGTCAATAACGTTTATTAAAATAAACAAACCAAAAAAGAAAGGACTGTGATTTTTCAAGGGGTGGATGGGTGGGAAAGTTATCTTCAGATTATTGTAGGATTTGAATGTGAATCTTACATATTAATTTAACTTGATATTCTTTAAAAAGCAAGTCAATGAAAGTTACTAAAAGGAACTTCCTTTTGCTTTCTTACCTCAGTTTACATGGCTATGAAAAGAAAAGTTACTGTTCTCAGTTTGTGTTTTGAAGTGCCTTTAGTGGGGGTTTAAGTCCCTCTGATGAAAAATTATTTCTCCACAGCAAGAACAGCACACTCTTTTCCATGTTGTACCTCAGGATCCACTGGCTAACTGAGCTGCTTCATATGTAGTTTGTCCTCAGACTTGCAGAATAAAATGCCAAAGATTTATGACAATCAAAATGTAGGGTACTGATAAAGGTAAAAAAAAAAAATTGTTTTCTTGTCCATTAAGGATTTATTTATCTTATGGAAGCACAACATTTGTCTCTCCATTTTTTATAGTTTCAGTTCATGTGATAGTGACTTTTGTGTGTGTGATGATCTTTTCCCTGACCAGTTAGGTGTCGGATATTTTGAAATAACTGAGTTCTGATTATTTCGATTCACAAGGTACTCTGTAGATATTTTCTAGAAAGCAGCTAGGAAATCCCCAATTGCCTATCTCTTAAAAATTCTGTAAGTGTATTCACTTCTTCAAACAGTATTTACTAAGAGGTTATGCAGGAGGCTCTCTGGCCTCAGGGAAGATACAGTAAGTGAACAAGACAGAAAACGTCACCTCATCCCATAGAAGAAACAGGCAGTAAGCAAGTAAACAAATAATTTTAAATGGTGTTTGGTGCTATGACGGTAAAATGATAGAAAGTACCTGGACCAGACTACTTTAGTGATCAGGAGATTCCTTTCTGAGGAGGTTACAATTGAGCTGAAGCCTGAATGGCAAGAATCAGCTGAGTTAAAATTGGGTGGGAAGAGCTTTCCTGATAGAGCAGAGAAGAATCGGGTATGGTCTTCTAGAGAGATGGAGCTCTGAGTGAGGGGGAAAAGGGGATGCAGAGAGAGAGAGAGAGAAAGGGAGAGGAGAGGTAAAGTTCCACGGGAGCCCTTTCGGCCACAGTCAGATGTTTGGATTTTATTCTGAGTTTCCTGGGAGGCCATTGGAGGATTGGGGGGAGGGGTTATGTGGGAAAGTGACATAATCGGATCTACCTTTTTGAAAGATAATTCTGGTTGTGGTGTGGAGAAGGGGACACGATGAAAATAGGAAAAGAGAAAATGGTGGCTTGGGCTGAGGTGATAGAAATGGAGATGGTATAGAGCTGGAGGCCTGGGGTCAATTTGGGAGGTAAAATCTTCAGAATTTACCCTTAAATGGGATGGGTGGAGCAGACAGGACAAAGGAAGGAGGGAACCAAAGTTTGAGAAACCGGGGCTGGGGGGGATGAGTGTGTCACTTTCTAAGATGGAGAAAGTAAGGGATGGGCAAGCATCAGAGATTAGGTATCAGGCAGGTGGATTTCCCATAGGTAGTGGGACATGCCCATCCGGAACTCAAAGACAGGTAAGTGGTTGTAGAAAGACAGTAAACCTAGATTCCGGATCTAGTCTTAGTTTGTGTAACAAAGAAGATTCTGTAAAAAGAAGGCCCTGAAGATTTCTCCCTCAACACTGTATGTGTGCTTTTGTATCATTGTATATTGACCAAACACACATCTCCTGCTCTGAGATACTCTTCAAATCCCTCCCAAATTAAATCCTATGAATAGATGTTTTCCAAAATACAGTAAACGTACTGCGTTTATTCCTACATTGAAGGTCTGTTAGTCCATGTAAAGTTTACAGAAAACTAGGTTAGACACAGTGATTACTTGCAATTTTGTCAGCCTGGGGGTTCTGTTCATCTCGGTTTATTTTTGTCTTTTCTCTCACCTCGCCAGCACTTACCAAAAGAGCAGTTACTCCAGATTCACCTTCAATCAAGGAAGATGCCACAAGTTTACCAATGGATCGAACAAGTCCACCATCTAAGAAAGAGGACTATGAAAGCAATAAAAGCAAAATGTAATTCGTTGCTTTACATGAGTGTTTTACAAATGACAGCGTATCTGTCCCTGTTGCAGTTTGGCCCAGATTATTACGCAGGCATATCTGCAGCTTCTGCTCTTCAGCATTGCCAAACACTGACTGAAAGAACAATATATTTGGTCTTTGGGAATGGTAGAAGTTAAATCAATTCAGGTAATATCAGCTCACGAATGGCAACTTACACCAGCAGAGAAAGAGAGATACTTTTCACTTTGCATTTTCATTCTTCAGGTGTGGTCAGTCACATTTTTCCAAGCAAAATTTGGATTTGTAATTGGGAGGTTTTTTTACAAATGACTGGCTAAAAAGGAGGGCAACGAGTTCCCCTTGAGGTAGAAGTTGCCAGCACTTTAGATTCAGGGAGTATTTATATACATTGATTTTTTAAAGAAGCTTTCTCCCTAATTCTCACATGCTATAACATGTCATGGAGATATGCATATATAACATTAGACAGTCCGCTTTATAAACGCTCAGGATTGTTACATCCATCATCTCAGCAGTCTGTTACTACATGCAGTATCTTAAAATTTTATTTCCAATCATCCATTTTTAATAGCAATAAAGAATTTACAAGTGATACCTGAATTGTAGAACACTGTAAAGAATTCATAGCACAATTTATTTATTTATCTTTTTGTGGCCAAATATCTCACTGCAATCACTTCAGTCGTATTCTGGACCGTCTTTCAGTTTACTCTGACCAAATGCACAGTTGCCAAACTCCTGTGTCATGAGATTTGCTCTGCAAGAGTTCTCCATATAATCTGGCGCTATATACTTTCTGCATCTCAGCCTTCCTCAACATCAAAGTGTTTTTAAGAACTTCTGCTTTTTACATGCTAATCTACCAGTGGAGAAAGATTTCTGTTAAATGCTAACTAAGAATAAAGCATCCAGGAACTGAATCCCACTGGGCCATTAGGGAATGTTCTTCAGAGGGACAAGGGCAATAAAGCAATACCTTCCTAATTACCTTTTGTGTTAACGTATACTTGCTTGTTAGATTTCTCACATGCTGTAAAGATGCTTCTATTTCCACAACCCCATGTTTTACTCACTTACTATACTTGAATGTCCAGAAGAAACGGCACTCTTTGTCTCTGAACTTGAGTGCCAGTGCTCACTGAAGAAGACAGAGATCTTTGATCTCAAAAAATTACCTAACACAATCTACATAACCTCTGAGAGGACAGCCATGCATTTTATCATTTATCTATTACCGAAATCTTTTATTGAGTTCCTACTAGGAGCCAGTAGTTGTGCTAAGAAGGAAAACAGAGACACAAAACCAGCTGTGCATGACCCACAGTTTGTTTGGCATTAGGGATTCCATGGAAAAAGGAGTGATGTGTTCAGGCTAGCTGGAGAAATTCTGCATTAGACAATGTTAAACAGGTTTGGTTTGGTTTTGTCTAACCTCAGGACTTCAAGCTGTTAATGTGCTAATGAGCAATGTGGGGTTCAGTGGGAGTAACCCTTTTTGAAGGAGCGGTTCCCAGTCCCCGTACTTCTCAGAACCTCTGTCACACTGGAATAATATGGGGGTTAGTGAGAAATTAGGTCAGTATTTTCATTGATGCTTTAACCAACACTATACTATTTTATCTCCTTGGATAGAAATGACTAACTGCGGAGAAAATAAGGGAGAATAGTAACAGGTTTTATTTAAATCCTATGGATAAAAGTTAGCTAAATAGCTTTTCCCTTGATGTATCAGGAGGAACTCCATGCAGTCCATTCTTTTCATTAGGAACTGATTTAAACCACTGTTCACACATCTGTGGCCATTAAAAAAAAAAAAAAATTACATCAGGCCAGTTAGGCCTGAAAGTTGAAGGTAACACAGATTATTTACCTGGCAAATCCTTGAAAACATATTAGCTGATGATTTTTATAACAGAATGGAGAGGGATCTCATGAAAGACCTTTTTTAATCTGAAAAAAAAAAAAAAGGCCATTATATCATATTATTGAAGGCCCTGTGCTACTGTTGGATGAATGAAGGTGTCTGACTTTAAATATGGAACACACAAGAACTTCAAAGGCAAAGTCAACTTTTTGTGAGAAACAATTTTGTCAAAATTCCTTGGCCCTCTGTTTATATGGAATTAAATCCAAGGACCTGTCTTTTCTGAGGATTTTTCCTATCTCTTGCAGTCACCGTAAGCTCAAGTTGGAAATCAAAAGGAATGCTAAGGAAACACTAATAGCTTGATTTGTACATTTCAAAGCCAGCAACTGTTTTTCCTTCACTCACCCCTTTGGCAGGATAACTCGTGATATCAGCCCCATTTGAGTTGTGGCTGGTCAGCCATATTGCTTATAGTAATGGGACATTGGAAGGGATTAACCTTATTCTTGCAGTGAGCCTGGTCCAAGACTTAATTTGAGGATTGACCTTTTTGGTTTAATCATTTTGATTCTTCTGGCCATCTTTCTCCCTAAACACACTAAACTTCCACTGAAGTTACTGAAGGCCACAGAGGGGAGAAACACAGCTGGGAGAAATCTGGCTGGATGTTTTTCCCATTGGCTAACATTATTATTTCCTTGACTAGTGTCTGATTTAAAGGTTGGAAACCAGTTGGTTATATAACATCTTATGCATCCGGTTTCCCAGAATCACCAGCTTTTCTTATTGTTATAATTTACATATTTGTACTAATAAAAGAGATAAAATCTATAGCTTAACAAAACAGTACATATAAGACATTTGGATTTAAAGGTTATGTGGGTTAAAAGTGCCTACCTACCTAGCTAAGAAAACAAGCCTATTTTTTTTTCCATTTTTATCCCTTCGAGTAAGGTAAATGCATTTTCCATTTTGAGGCTCTGGTCAATGGTATATATAGTGTATTTAGAGTCACAGTAATTGTTATTTTCTCTGTAATCTATATTGAACCTTATAGTTAAATAGCAAATATTTTTTAAATGGGACCAAATTCTTACATATAATTAGGTGGTATATTTACTTAGCAAACCCTTTTTTAGAAGGATTTAGGAATCTCAAATTGTTCTCAGGATTTGTACTATAAACCCAACTCCATATCCCTATAATAGCCAAGAACAGGAGTGATCATTGAGTAAATTATTCCTTTTCTGAGATTCTTACATCCCTCTCCTCAAACTATCCCAGTATTTCCTCTCAATTTAATTTTAAGAAGAAAGAAAGAAAATTTGTGATTTTCATGGCCTTCAAATGAGGAAGCTGCCCTCACAAAGGCATCTGGTTTTCTTGGATCAAAACTAAACCATGAACCGTAAGCTGGAAAGTAAATTTGGGAAAGTTTGTATATAAAGGCATTTCATGCACCAAAGTATGATATAAAAATAGTTACATCTTTCAACTTTTAAGTTCTCAAATGTTTAGCAATAAAAACATCAGCTTATCCCTATTTGAGAAAAGAAATTTAAACCATGAAAGATTCCATTTAGTTCCATTTCCGTACAAAACACGACACATCTAATTTAAGGCTAGGAGAAATGCTTACATCTAGAAACAGAACTTTAGATTCCAAGCCCCCAAACAAATTTCAGAGAAGTCTCCCTTGCTTTTGATTAGTAACAAAGTAAACCAATTTTTCTGCTCTGGTGAGACCAGGCCAGACAGACCTTCAAGTTCTAACCTCATCTGCCCCCAGCTTAGCGTCTCCTGCTTTATCCACACCTAGGCCCACATCCTCCCTAAATCCAAACCCCACTCAGGTCACTCATAGCATTCACTAGATCAGCCCCAACCACTGGCCTTTGAAGTCTAATAACTATGACCTACAGTGAGGGGGGCAGACTGTCAGAGGCTTGTAGCACTTGCCTGTCTTTCGGGGCCAGCCAATTGCAAAAGGATTTAAATGGCAAGTGTCTTTGGCTGCCCATGGCAGAATATTTCTGTGGCTGGGTATCTTCTGTAACACAGTTTGACTCTGACATGGTACAAAGCCATGTGACAGTTGTGGATGAGAACTTGTTTCCTCGCTCTCTGCTGGAAAATACTGAATTTCTAAACATAGCAGCATGTTAGTTCCCTTTCAGGAGGATAGTCAGAACAATATGTAATCCGATGATCTCCACCTTTCAAAAGGTAGAGTCTTGTACCAGTGAGCACAGAGGCGGGAACATGAAAAAAAAAATGCTACCATACTCAAAAAAGAGCCATACCACACTCCTCGCCTGTAATTTGAACAATAACATTATGTTTTAAGTCACACAGTTGCCATTCCAGAATGAATGCCCTGTCTTTCTCAGACTGGCAGATGCTGGACATTCATGCCCAGACTGTCTTCTGTCATCACTCCATAGATCCCCACGACTTGACATCCTTTCATACATTATTCTTTAGTAAAGCATTTTGACTAGCATTTAAATTTTTTAAAAAAGTTAAATTTACCCTTAAATATTGGAGCTCTGTGTCAGCTGTATACTCGATGGGATATAAAAGATCAGAATACTGGCTTGAAGCAATATTTTTTAAACAAAATTAGTGGATATTAACCTACCAACAGTTCAGATATTATAATTTAAAAGTAAGAAAAGATCTTAATTTGAGGGAAAGGAGGAATATATTATATGCTCATTAGTCACTAATGGACGGTCTCCTTTTATTCTGATTTAATATTTTCTTAAAAGGTTTTTTTTTTTTTTTAAAAAAAAGGACAAGTCTAAATGTTACAGTATCAGGTTTTCTATCAAATTAGTTTCCTTTTGTTTTTGCTTTTCTTACAAATTTTTCAATTTAGAGTCAGGTGTATTTTTGAAGCCACCGGGAGTTCAAATGATTTTTAAAACACTTGGTCGACAAGGTGAAAATCTGTACTTCGAGATAGTGCATCTCCCTTTGTTCTTGACATACTCTATTTCAACTGGAAATATTTCCTCCAAGTGTCTCTGTCTCTCTCTCTCTCTCTCATTCTCTCATTTCTTTCTCTGCGATTCATAGTAATTTCCTCAAGGATCTTTGTAAGCAGCTTTATATCCTTCACTTGGGCCAGCCTGTGGACCAGAGTCATACCTGCTTGTCCTGTGCCTATGTTTCAAGACATCAGAATAAATGGCAACCATAGAGTTAGTGAGATGAGTAATTAATTGATTTTTTTTTTTCCTAGTGATGTAGGCTGGTCTGTTCACCAGGGGTGAAATCCTCCCTTTGGTAAAACAAGATTGTTTCTCTTCACCCTTGTGTGATGATTCACAGCTATTTTTTAGAGCAGTATTTATTTATATGTACTGCATCTATCAGGAGAACCTATTTATGTCACCTTTTTACCTGAAAGCCGAAACAGCAATTCCCAAAATGTGTGTCACGTTGCACATAGGATTTAAACTCTAAGTTTCTAATATATCCCCTCTACAAGGTGGTGGTTGTGTTTTTTTTTCCCCCCAGCTCTTGAAGCCAACCATTATCAGATCATACTGCATAACTCGTATTCAGTGTTATCCCTAGGGTAGTGGTAATGCTAGTTTAAATTTTGTTTGTCCATTATTGCTGAACACTTAGCTGGAGAAGGGAATGAAGGATGGCAGGAGTTCTGTAAAATGATATGAGCACAGAGGAAGCTGGGTTGCCTTCAACAACACACATTTTAAACTGTTTACTTGAAAGAAAAAAAACTGCGGTAGCACTGCATCCTTTATCTGATGCAGGGTCCTGGAAAGCGGCGTGGCGAGAAGTGCCGTGAACTTGCACACTGTTGAGTCCTCTTTCTGATGCAAGTCACACTAATCTTTAATGTTCTTTGTGGACTGCTCCCTAGCAGTTTGGATCCAGGTGGAAAGTGGCCTCCTTTCAGATGCTTTTCAGTCTGAGTGCCCTGTGCTTGTCTGTCATTTTGGATTTCCATTTTATTTATGCTATCATTAAGCCCACCGTGAGTGAAGATACAGGCTTGATTGATGGCTTCGCATTTTGAAAACTTCCCATCATTCTGAACCTCAAGCTGTCAGTTACCAGAAGTCAGGCAGCCATGGCAGTAAAACCATCTGATATGGTGGCTTTGGGACATTGGGCAGTTTAGAAGAAATTTGGATAAACCTAGGGAGTTTTGCCTTTTTTTTTTTTTTTTATTCTGAGCTGAGTAAAATAGATGCATCGGTTCTAACGAGGCACTTCCTGCCCAGAGTCACTGGGAGAGCAGCCTCCTCTCAACAGCTGCAAGCTTGAGAGACCTCATGCTGCTGGCCAAGGTTCATTCTGTGCTTTGACTAAGACCACAGCCAATAAAGCCAATGTGTACCGTGGAAAGAGTTTCCCATTTTTTCCATTGGAGAAGTCTTTTGTGAGGTTAGTTTGTTGCAAAGTAACGGTGGTGGTCATTGCTCATTTTTAAATTTTAACTGCATGTAAACTTACTGATTAGATTCCATTGAGAACAAGTCCTAGTTTTCTGTAAGATACATATCCTTTTGTCCAGTATTCCTTAAACTCCCAGTTCTCAAAGTGCAGTTCCCAACCCAGCAGCGGCAGCAGCACGTGAGAGCTGGTTAACTACAGATTCTCAGGTCACCCCTAGACCTAGTGATTCAGAAACTCTGGGGGCAGGACCAGCAATGTGTTGTAACAAGTCTTCCAGGGGATTCTGATGAATGCTCAAGTTCAAGAGCCATGCCTTAAAGGTTCACTTGATTATAGCTGCCTTTGAGCTTTAGTTCCTATCCCCAAACAAAACAATGTGGTTTCTTTTGCACATGATATACAAGGGTACCCTTTTAAAATTTGGTTTCCAGTATTCTGTATTCTCCCAGGTGTCCAAGCTATGACTCCAGTCCTCTGGGTCACCCAGGTGGAGGGCTTAAAGCAGCTTCCAAAGATGCTTGATTTACCTACCACTCGAGGTTACTTCCCCACCCGCTCTGCCCGGCTGACTTCTGTTAACCAGAACTCTTCACCCATTTATCAGGATCATCACGGAGGCATCCAAGTAAATCAGGACCTATAGGTGTACACCTCTCTCTGGCTTGGAGTGCAGAACAGGTATTTGATTATCAAAACGGTGTGAACTTCTTTAGGGTTGAGTTCTGATCCTGCTTTTCCTTCCTCCCATGTGCTCGGAAACAGCCTGATTTGGGACATTGGCTCTGTGTTCTCATTTCACGTGCAGTTTCGTTTTGTTCTATCTATTCCAGTAGCGCATAGTCATCCAGGCTGTGTTTCAGAGTAACATCTCCAGACTCTGACACTGTCAGCTTAAGAAAGATTTTGGTTTGATGACCACTGAACAGTTAAGTCTCATCCACCTTTCCCCCACTGTCTCCAACTGCGATCAGGGATTTATTGCATCATTCCATCTCTTTGTCCTTGGAAGACTGATGATTAATGGCCATATATAATTTGTCTTGGCCTCTTACATGTTGTACCTCTCCCCCCATTATATGTGACTGATAATTTGAAATATTTGTTTGAAATTAAGTTGTTTCCACTTCTCATTTGTTTAGGAATGGGCTAAATCAAAATCTACACAGAATTCTCCAATTCTAAAGTATCTTAACTAAATCTTTTCAAGAACTTCTCTCAGTTTCTGAACAGTTGATTTAAATATTAGACTATGTCATAACATTAAAGTAAGTGTGTTTTTCTGGAAAGGTGCTTATTTATTGAGCAACTACAGTAATGTAATAGACTCCATTCAGAGTCTTTGCTAAGCCCCCACCCCAGCCAATTGCAGCCCGTTACAGCAATTGATGTACAATTCTTACATAAATAGCAATATCAAGTAAATTGAGCAAACAGCTTAACCCTTCAAACTGTGTTTAAAATAACCCCAGTTGTTTTATGGTTTGGGATTTGTACCAACTAGTTATATAAATAATTTAAAAACAAAAAAAGCCTACATAAGTATACAAATGCCATTTATTACACCTTTTGTGATCTGCTTTAGAAAAATTTTCCACTGTTGAACAGGGACTATGCCAACCACATACTTACATTCATAAGTTACTTCGCACTGGTGGCCTTCCACCCAAGAAATTATTTCCATTAATTCAAATGTCTATCCAAAAGTCTTCTCTATGTATCACCAGTCTTAATCTTGTAATTTTTAAGAATTTAAATATAATTTCTTTATTTGATGCACTGATAAATTTGATTAGCTGAATGTATATGTTTAAATATACAAATACTTCATAATTCCTAGTTACCAATTATAATAGTTAATAATACACCATTTGAAATTGATGACAACTAAACCTACATACTAACCCAGACTTGCATATGCTGAACTTTCATTACCCATCAACATTTTGCTATTTATTGCTCTTCTCAGAAAAGGGAATGAAATTGAACTTTTAAAAAGTAGGTAAAAAGTTATATGTATTTAGATGATATCAAATGATACAGGAAGACAGCCAAGACCCTTACATTATCCTCAGTCTCTTTTGAGTGTAAGCACTAAAGGTGAAGGGTCAGTTTGGACAGAGCCATACAACCCCAAAATGATCCTTCCTGTTTTAATATTTTGCTTTTGGGCAACCTTTACTTTCCAGAAACAAGGATCTTATGTATATGTAGAAATTTACCATTTGTTGGGCGCTACATGAAGATGAGATCAGATTCTCAAAACCGTTACCGAAGATGGGCTAAGCTTCTCGTAGACAGATCTCATGTGAGAACAATCCCATTCTGGCTCCAGAGATCCAGATGTCCAACTGAACAGCTGCCATGCTCTGTCTGCAGTAACCCCGAGATCACTGCTTTTGAGTTGTGACCATATGTGTTATGCATTTCTTATCCTGACGCCCATGATTGAGGTCAGATGTTCTCTACCCTTAATTTTACTCTTTGGGACTCTTTATATTTCTCAGTGGGATGTACAGTCGCAGACACTGGTACCACTGAGCAGCTAGAATAAAACTTTCCCATGCCGTGTTCATACAAGTAGGTGTTCAGCCTAAATTTTCATTACCCTTAAATATTTAGTGTTTATTGCTCTTCTCAGTGATTACAAGTGAACTGGAAACAAAATAGGCATATACAGGAGAGTAAGTTAACATCTTCCAGGGTCTCTAACCGCCCCCCACCAGGCCCCAAGTTGCAGGTTGAAAGCATGGATGCAAAAGGAATCTTGTTTTGTCCTTGCGCCTGTGCAATCAACACATTTGAAACTTACCAACTTTCCTAATGTGACCTTAACTGAAGCTCATCAAAGTGGCAACTACCTGACTGAAATCCATGCTTATTTTGATACTGATCTCAACACCCCAACCTTATACAATTGCTTGATCGATTTTACAAAAGCAACATTGTCTTTTACCAATAGAATAATTACTTACCTTTTGCTGGTAGCATCAGGAGAGCGAATTCCCAAGTTACCCATAACTTGTGGGAAGAGCCATTTGGAAATGTTTGGAATCCAGGTAGGATCTGAGAAGATCAGACCAAAGTAAATCACCACTTTGATATTGGCAGTTCATTTTTCTAATTATTAGACAAAAGTCTGTCTAGCATCCAAAAAAATGTATGTGATTGGAACCAAGATTTAGTTTTTTTTGTTATTTTGATATCATCATAGATTGAACATCTTGATTCTTTAAATCAATATGGATCCAGAGTCAGAATCTTTGAAAGCTACATAGAAAATTGTCCAATCAACCAGTGGTCCCCAGAAAGCATCTTTATTTTATGTAGTATGTATAAATGCTATCAATATAACTATATTTCTAAATTGCAAGATGCCTTAGTAGGTAGTAAGCTCTTTGAAAAAAGACACCGTGCTTTGCCTAGCATAGGAGCTAGCATAGTGCAAGTGTTCAAAATGTATTCACTAACTGAACTAACCACCCTACACTCTCCATCATCTTTCTCTACACTAAGCAAAAGGTGTTTATTAACATCGTGATAGCCAGATTTACAGTGTCTTTCAGCACTTAACAGACCAGTTGCCTGATTGTATTCATGAAAATTCAAATCACGGTGTTGTTCTTGGAATTTCTGCCTAAGGGTTTCAACCATGCTTTCAGTACTTTGAATGGCATGAAAACCACACTGATTAGATAACGTCAGTATGTCACCAATATTAGTGACTAATTTACTGAGCATGAAATGTGCTGATTTCCCATAATGGACATCAGTAAAGTATCTGTGTTACCATTGCGTGCACCATCTCCCTTGTGTTTGTGTACGTGTGCTCTTGAGGGCCGAGTCTGTGTTGGACATCATATTTGTGGATTTTTATAGAGATTCCTGTCATCACCACATAGTTCACCAGAACTTTTCCACCAGATGGTTTATATGGAACAAACTCCCTGAGATTGTGATGTTGGTCCCTTAAATCCCAAATTGATTTTATAACATAGAATTTTACGGAAATAGACACATATGATGAATGTACATGAGTTGCTCCATCATTGTTGACTTCTCAATCATCTTCAGAGAGTGGGACTTCACCCTTTATACAATATGGCAAGTAAATCTTTGCTGGACCTTATAAGTCTGACAATATCCAGCTAACTTGTGGCTTATTGTGGTTTCCCTGCCTATTCAGTCCCACCAGCATTCTTTTATTTCTGGACATTTGGCCTGAGAAACTTGCTTAGTTCGGATGCCAGTTTCTTGTCAGTTGGCAATTTATTTGCTGACTTGGGCTAAGCGTCTGCTATAAAAATCACTTAGAATTGTGTACTTTCACCCTTCTTTGTCTTTCCTTTAGTACTTCCTTTCCACATTGCCATTGCAACCCTTCCTATAAAAATGATGTTTGGCACATTTTGAAGTTTAGGTAGAAAAGTTTGAGATTCCCAAGATCTAGCATCTTTAGCTGTTATGTTATGTTTATAATAAGGCAATTTTTCTGGGGTGCCTGGGTGGCTCAGTCAGTTAAGCGTCTGCCTTCAGCTCGGATCATGATCTCTGGGTTCTGGAATCAAGCCTCGAGTTGGGCTCCCTGCTCAGTGGGGAGCCTGCTTCTCCCCCTCCCTCTGTCCCTCCCCCTGCTTGTGCTTTCTCCCTCCTGCTCTCTCTCGCTCAAATAAATAACATCTTTTATAAAAATAATGCAATATTTCTGAAGCAGTGGATAATGTGCTTTTCACATTATAATTGTCTTTTATAACTCACATTAACAAAGCTTCCTAGGCTCCATGATAAAGGTTCGTACTATGATATAGCTAGATGGTACAGTTTTTTTTTAGTATACGTACCTTCATACTACCTCATCCATGGCAGCCAGATAAGAAATAGTGCTGTTAATGATAAATTTCTGGTGTAAGCACAATGAAAGAAATTGTAAGCCTTTGGACTTCACAATACTGATGCTGGTATAACTAAGAAAATGCATATCACGCTGCGTGGTTCTAAACAACACAAACACTGAAATAGTCAAGAGCCATCTCCTTCTACCTCTATAAAAGGACATCAGTAGTAGCTGACATATCTCAGTGACTACTGTCCTGAAGCCATCTACTATGCTGAACATAGGAAAAGGCAACACCAATCAAGGACTATCAAAAACCCACCTCTCTAATGAGTGCTACGAAATACACAAGGAAAGTAGGATTCCTGCTATTCGTGTTATTTGGTACTCTAAATATTTGTTGAATGAATGTAATAACAACAAAAAAAAGTTTAAAATCCCTTTAATTCCTCTCTGCATGAAGAAAAACACCACCTTCTTTTTAAAAGGCTGTTTTCCCCCCGAAGACAGTATTTAGATTTTGTTCTCATTTGACAGCATACAGCAGTACCAGAATTTTGGTCAGGTTTTAAAAATAGAAGCTCCTAGAGATAAACTCTGTTTTCTACTAGAGAATATTATTATTTATTGTATCTTCCCAAAGAATTTTAAGAATCACCTTAATATTCTTTTTAGGTTTAGATGCTAAAGTAGAAATTGGAATATTTAAAATGAACTAGAATTTACATGCATCTAAATGGATACATTTAAAATTGTGGTGTCCCAGTTGGCTGTTCTACATGCTATAAGGGGAGGAGTGTTGGATCCAGGAGAATCCCGGCTGCTTGTGCTGCTAATTGCCTGTATGACATTGAGCCTATCATTTCACCTCTGAAGTCTCTTAACTGTTAACTGAGGAAGTTGGACTAAATGGTCTTCTAAGTGGCTTTCCATCTCTGACCATGTTTGAAGCTACGATTGAAATGTACGATGAATTTCTTCACGGGATTAAAAGTAGATAGTATGTAGCCTGAATATCTACCTCAAGGTTGAGTCTAAGATATACCAAACAATCTTTGAATTATAAACCTTGTTTGTCAATGATCTATTCATAATAACCATTTTATAAAATCACTTCCCTTGCATAACCCATCTTTGTCCTTTTTCCATATTATGGGTTTTTTGTTTTGTTTTGTTTTGTTTTGCTTAAAATGGTGTAGGATTAGAATCCCACCTCCACCACTAATTTACTAGCTGTATGATTTGAGGTAATTTACCGAGGAGTTCTGAGCTCATTGACCTCATCTGCACAATACAACTTACTGCATTATTTACTTTAAAAGAGCTGTTAAGAGACTTATAAGTAATGGCACATGAAAAGTGCCAAGCTCAGAACATGGCATGTGGTGGTTCTCTGTACATTTCTTTCTTTACTATCTAGGCCTGAGCCCCTTCATCCATACAGGTCTGTCTACCCTGAACCCTGCGATGCTTGTCTCCATGGATTAACAGCAATGGATCACCGCAAATATAAAACAGTGACAAAGCTAATTATACTCTAGATAATACACTTATTCTGTTAGATGGTATTAATTCACCAACTATTTGCCGAGTGCCAGTTTATATATATATATATATATATATATATATATATATATATATAATATATGTTATATACATAAGTTTGTAAATATTTTTATATATTATGTATATAGTATACATATATATACGCATACATCACACAGTTGACCCTTGAACAGGATGACTTTGAACACAGATCCACTTACCTTGGATTTTTTAAATAAATACAGTACAGTACTGTAAATGTATTTTCTCTTTCTCTTCCTTATGATTTTCTTTTTTTTTTTTTTAAGATTTTATTTATTTATTTGACAGAGAGAGAATGAGAGAGAGAGAACACATGAGAGGGGATAGGGTCAGAGGACGAAGCAGACTCCCCGCCGAGCAGGGAGTCCGACGTGGGACTCGATCCGGGGACTCCGGGATCATGACCTGAGCCAAAGGCAGTCGCTTAACCAACTGAGCCACCCAGGCGCCCCCCTTATGATTTTCTTAATAACATTTTCTTTCCTCCAGCTTACCTTAGTGTAAGAATACAGTATATGAATTATATAACATACAAAATATGTGTCAATTGACTGTTTATATTATCAGGCTTACGGTCAACAGTAGGCTATTAGTATTTAAGTTTTGGGGGAGTCAGTAGTTAATACGCAGATTTTTGACTGAATGAGAGGTCAGGGCCCCAAGCCCCCATGTTGTTTAAGGTCAACTGTTGTTCAGAGGTCAAAGTACTCTATTTTTACAAGCATGTCTTCAAATCTCTATGTGTGTCTGATAAAGAGATGCAGATACTTTATCCCTAACCCATAGTGTGTACCAAATGTCGACACTCTTCTGAAGAACTTCGCATATTTTAACTTATTTAATCCTCACAACATTATGAGGTTGATATTACCATTTTCATTCGAGACTATCTCAAATGAGGCAATTGAGGCAGAGAGAAGTAGAGTAACTTACTCAAGGTCGAGTATGGAGCCCACGTTTGAATGCAGAAAGTGGCTTCAGAGTTCAAGCGCTTTGTCACTCAGCTGCATATGCAAATAGCCATTTAAAAATCATTTTAAAGATTCAGTAGCACCAACGAGTTTCCTTCAGCAAGTCTTTTAAACAACACTTCTAGGAGAGGAAGGATAGGCAACTGCTGTTAACCCCACTACATTGTTTAAATCTTACTGAGATTTGATGCGTGAGGCTTTGATACACACTTCCTGCAACCCATGAGGCAGGGCCGGGCAGTGGGGGAACAGGCAGGCAGGGTTAGAGCCTAGAGGACTGGACACACATCATTTTCTGTCTTCACACTCTAGCCAGGGCCAAGGAAGTCTTTTTTTTTTTTTAACTTAAATACTTTTCTGCCCCAATAAATACAGAGTATACTCTAAAAAACAGCCTCTGCTAGTAAAAGTGGCTTTTGGTTCAGCAGGAACAACCAAAAACAACAACAACAACAACAACAACAACAACAAAAAACAGAAAAGAAACCCAGAGTGGGTGTCAGAAGAAGCTGAGGGGAAGCGTGAAGAGAGGGTAGTAGGCATGGGAGCTTTTCCTTTGACTGTCCTTTTAAAATGTGTGAGTGGAAGTTGGGGGTGGATTTCATGAGTAAATATGGAATTTTGCCACCAAATTCTTTCCTCCAGAGCTAATATTCTCATGGGATATTAATATTAATACAAGGAAAAAGACGCTGGGTGAAGAAAACTATTTTTCCCTTCAGGGTAGAGTTGTCTCAGGAAGACAGTGAAGTTTAAGAGTTTCAGAAAGTGTTAGTAGAATACTAGGCATTTTATCATTAACAAACAGGAAACCAGGCTACAACTCATAGGATTCTCTTTGGAAAGTGGAGAGAAGAAGCCTGGTAATATCAGCCTCATCAAGGACCCTTTTCTCTACATAAAACCGGGCTTTTCATGGTGTGTGGGACTTTTGACCTTAGTCATTATTCTGGAGTAATTAATGTCATCAAAATAGAAATCTGTGATATATATGGGTAATGTGAATGCATCATGCTTTAGAGACATAGATAACAGAGTGGGTGTGTGTGGAGGGATGCATTTACATTTTACAATTTCATCATTTCATCATTTTGAATTAATCCTTTTATGATTTCCCTGAATCATTCTTTTGAAGCATTCTAAAGAGCCAGAAAAAAAAAAAAATGAAAGCTTTTCTCAAGCAACTGACTTAATGGATAACTAAATGTCCAGTTTCAAAGGTGTTACTTATAAAAGGCCAAAAAAATGTTAATATGGGGCCATATAACTGTAACATAATTTTTCCAAGGTGGGAAAAGCAATAAATTACAAAATACTAAGGGAATATATGGTCTTTAGTAAGAGCAGCTGTTATTTCACTAAGGTGTACAATATTTTAAGTCTTGGTTTTCTGTTTTGGAAGGGTGTTAATTAGTTCACTTGTTTTATTTAATTTATTTCCATTCTCCATGCGTTTGTGATTCTTAATTTGTAATATGTTTTCTATAAACTGCTCTTACATGATGGGAATGCCACAGTGTGCCGTAGGTTTTTTTATGTTTAAAAAACAAAAAATAATAAACATTAAAATGTGAAATCATGAGAGATGCTCACAAACAGTTATTATGTCCTTGACAGGATTCTTCAACCATGTGTGTATGTAATGGTTTGCACGTGGGCAGTTATCTGATCACTTACTGTGGGATGCTTTGTTGAACTGGACTTAAATTTCAGTTACACTGGATGCAAATGAGCAATATGAAACATATAAACAGTCTCCCAAATGCAGAATCTCCTTTGGGAAATTTTAAACCAGGACATAAAATCAATTTTAAAATAAGCTTACTTTTCTACTAAGAGTTGCCATATATTGGGAAATAAACACCAGAAAGCTGGTACCCTCAGGTATATTTTAGGACAAACCTGTAACTCTCCTGGTAATAAGTATATCTTCAGATGCTGTGAGTATTTGGGACTTGAGGAGTTGCTGTTAATTGCATTTTGGAGTTAAATTAGGTTGAATGTGCTTTCTGGCCTCAACTCTTCCAGTTGGAAATCTAAAATGTATGAGTAGATTTTTTTTTTAACCAGAAAGACAATGAATGAATTTTGTCAGTTTATTTTTTATGATTTAGGTCTAGCATGCCTCAGGGACATAATTCTTGATATCAATCATCATTGTACAATATGATAAATTGGTAGAAGATGAAGGAGATGAGACCATCTGTATTATTGAACAGAATAATAGGTAGTCAGTCACCACAGGACTCTATTCCACACCAGCCCTGTGCAAAGTGCTGGAGGGGGTATAAAAATATAATTCTTTGTTGTAGGAAGTCGTGTTGTGCATTTTAGGATGCTTAGCAGCCTCCCTGGCCTCTTTTTAGAGGGGCAGGAATAAAAGCCACATCTCCTGAGAGGGTAATAGGAAATCAGAAAATAGAAACAAAGATCAAGGGAAATTTTATGGAAGAAGTGGGTTATGAGCAGAATCTTGATGGATGTTTAGTGTTGGCAAGTCAGGCTTGATGACTAAGAGGTTACTGTCTTTTGCCTGAAGGGAGGTCATTGGTAACCTTGATGAGAAAAACTTTAGTGAGCTACATATAACCATTGGATGAATCACGAAGATGTTTTAAAGACAAAATTCTTCTTGTGACTCAAGCCTAAGGCATAACCTTAATGTCCACCGTGTAGATAAGAGTGGAATTTAGGGACTGTATGTACTTCTCCCCAATACAATTCACACGTGACCTGTACCATTCAGTGAATTATTTCTCTTTCACTTTCTTTTCTGATTCTTCTTTCTTCTCTTCCTGCTCCTGTTCAGTCTTCTATCTCCTGCTTGCCTTCTGTTTTTTTTTTTCATTCTTCTTCCTCTTCCTCCACTTCCTTTTTCCCACTTAGGTTCGGCTAATGGACACCTGTGAGAAGAGAAGCCACAGTCATGACCACTGTATTAGTGTCCTGAGGCTGCTGAAACAAATCACCACAACCTGGTGGCTTAAAACAGTAGAGATGTGTTTTCTCACAGTTCTGGAGGCCAAAAGTCCAAAATCATTTTCACTGGACAGAAATCAAGGTATTGGCAGAGCTGCACTTACTTCAGTGGCTCTAGGGGAGAGTCCCTTCCTTGCCCCTTCCAACTTCTGGTGGCTGTGTTCCTCCAGGCTCTGCCTCCCTGGTCACATGGCCTCTTCTCTGTGTGTTGGATCTTCCGCTGCCTCCTTCTCACAAGGGATACTCCTGATTCCCTTTAAGGCCCAGCCAGATAATCCAAGATAATCTCCCCATCTCAAGAGTCTTAATTTAGTCACATCTGCAAAAAGCTTTTTTTCCAAATAAGGTAACACTTACAGGTCCTGGGAATTAGGACCTGATATATTTATGCACTATTATTCAGCCCACTACAATCACAATGATACAGAGTCCTCCTTTTATATGGCGGATAGTACTGAGTCCATCTGAAACTCATATGAACCTCTCTGGTGATCTCACCCGCAAGCATTAGAAAGGAGTCCTACCTCTTCATGTATCTTCTGTTCATTGGAACAGTGTTTTGTGTTTGAGCAGTATCTCCCTGCCAAGGACTGGGGAAGAAGAGACCTCATTGTATCTTTCTAGTTCCCCGAGTACCAACCATCAGGTCCCAAATAACTAAAGTCAGAACCTAGTGTGCTCCTGATAGAGAGCTTCCTACTTTCTTCCTCAGAGTTTGAAGGCTATTCTTAAGGAAAGGCCTAAAAGAAAGGCCATCCCTTGGGCTTACTTAGTTCTGATTAGAGTTGCCAACATGTCCTCTTCAACCCAAGCTAGAGGATATCTAGAGAAAGTCACAGGATTGAAAAGGAGTCCTCCTAGCTCAAGATCCTGCTAAATTCACCTGAGACCCTGAGATTGCGAGGAAGGAGATAGTTTGAGCACTTCACGTCTAGCTTTCTTTAAATAATCTCACTGCCCACAAAGTAAGTAAGGTTGAGGAGGGTGAAGATACAAAGTAGCATGAAAATTCATGCCCATTTTCTTTCCTACCCAGTGTCCATAATATGTAGACCATCTTCTCTTGCTGGATCCCATGGGGGAAGGAATCCCAATAAATTTGCAAGCATTAATTTTTATAGGACCTGCAGGCTCTAAAGCCCTTGCGTATCTTTGCTTATCCACCCTCCAAATTCTTATTCAATGTATTTTAGAATAATGATGCCTATAAGAAGTAAATATTACTCTTTTAAAAGAATATTTTAATGTAATTCTAAGACACTCTGAAGTGTTACTGTCCCATATAGCCAATAACCATTTGACTTTTTCCAATATTAGCTTACTTGACATTGAATAGGGTACAGTTTCTATACACCTATTTGATTTTCCAGCAATATTTTGTTAGTGACTGTTTATGCCCCCTGGGAAAATATCTCAGGATCTCTGTTGACCAGGGATGGTTTTTCTCAGCTCAGTATTTCTAAACTTTGGCACTACTGACATTTGGACTAGATATTTCTTTGTTGTAGGTGCTGTCTTATGTATTTTAGAATGTTTAATAGCGTCCCTGGCCTCTACCCTCTAATGTCATCCCCTCACTGAGTTGTATCAATAAAAAAAGTCTCCAGACATTGCTAAATGTCCCCTGGGGGGCTAAAGCACCCCTGGCTGAGAATTACTATTCTAGCTCCATTATTTGCATGGTTAATAATAATAGCTAGCATTTATAAAGCACTACTAAGTGCCAGTCATTGTACTAATCACTTTACTTGTATTAATGAATTTAAATCTTATGAAATCTCACCAGGTAAGTGCTATTATTATTATTATTCCTATTTTACAGATAAGGAAACTGAGGCCCAGAAGTATTGAGCAAATATAGTAAGATATGAGTAGAGCCAGGATTTAAACCAGCAGTTAGGATTTAGAATTTATACTCTTTGCCATGGTAGCGTAGCTGCTGTCCAATGATCATTTAAGAATATGTTGCCATAGACTTGAAAAACATCTTCTTTTGCAACTATTTAAAGGTTATAAATAAACTATGACAATGGATGAAAAGAGGACCATCCCTTCCTTTCAAGGGAGGATGAGAGAATGGTTCTTGGGAAGGACCATTTATTGAGGTCCTACTAGGAGTGGGGACTCACGTTGAGACTTTTATCTAAGTTATCTTCATTGCATCCTCACAGTAGACGAATGGAATTGATATTGTTATATTTATTGTTATATGGAAGAACCTGGCTCCAAACAACTAACTTTACCCAAGGTAAGAGCCAGTATAATAATTGGCAGAAACAGAATTTGACCTGGTGCTTTCTGACTTCTAAGTCCATGTTTTCTGTTTTACTCTTACACTTTCCTTGGGTTTAAAGAGATGGAAGGAGGGACATTTTTAGATTATCCATATGTGTCTTCTGGTCTGAACATCCTTTCATGTACAAACTCCAAATTACTTGGAGCTGATACTTGGAGATTTTGAGCTCTCACTTACCCTTCCCCAAAGTCTAGTAAAATGTGCAGGCACAGGTAGGTGGGCGTGAGCATCCATAGAGCTGGTTTGAATCCTGGCTGGGCTACTTCACTGCTATCTAAACCTGGGCAAATCACAAAACAACTAGGAGCTCCAGCTTCCTTATTGGTAAACATGGGGTTAATAAGAATAATACCCACTCTTCAGGGTAAATATTAGAAATAGTGTATGGAAATACAATGATTAGTTGGTACAACTTTGTTCATTAAGATTGCAAGCTATGCATTTTGCCACTTTTCTTTTTGCTATCTTCCTTTCAAAGCACTGGCAATGTTTCCACACCAGTTTCCCCTACCCCCTTTACGGGTATCTGGAAACATGCCATTTAGAAATTCATTAAGATTCATTTTTGATTAAAATGAAGATATCTGGGGAGTAGACAGAAGTCTGTGTTAGCTAAACACACTTCTGAAGACTGGTTTGAGCACCTGGAGAGGGGAGGTGAAGATGAAGACAAGGAGACAATGATTTCACAAGATTTTTTTCAGATAGACCACGTGAAAAAGATTATTGTGAAAGATAGCGTACCCTGATTGGTATGCACAGAGAACAATAATGAATGTTAAGAGCGTAATGAAAAATTTATTTTATCTAAAGCCCTGCCTTGTGAGTTACATAGGTGGGACTTAACCTAAAACTTAAGTTTTTAACTGGATATATGAGTGCACACACATATGTGTAATTAGTGTGCACGGTGTGAAGAAATTATGAGAAATACTGAGTAATGAAATTCTCTAGGACAATATTGTGAACATTACAACTCAGATATGGGGGGCAATATTAAAGCTCTTGGTCCTTCCAAGTTAAGCAAAACAAACAAAAAGTCCCTACAGTTCATAGGAATACGTATCACGTGTACTCAGCTCAATGAATTGAAACCTTGCAAGGTGACCAGTTACTCAAGGGAGATGTCTTTAAAAAAAAAGTTGGTGGAAAAGAAGGTGTTCATATCTAGTTGCCTTACTAAGAATGTGAGTCACAGTTTAAAGAGATTCCAAAGGTAATGTGATAATATGGAATGTCTACTCAAGGGCAACCAGTGGAAATGTTCTGAATCAAAAATAACTCAACATTTGAGAATTCTGAGAGGACATTCAGTACATCTCCATCCCAGAGAAATTGGGAAGAAGCGGTACATTAGTCCATTTCAAGACCTCAAAAGATTAAACTTAGATTAAACTTATTGTTGAAAATGTTAAATCCCATTACTAACTGAATTTCACTGGAATAAAAGACTGTAGGGAAAGCTGACATTTATCTATTTGGCAGAAAGAAGTTAAATTCAATTGAACATGATTTTAAATAGATGTTTTTCCAGTCTCTGTGTAGACCAGGGCTGTAAAATTCAAGTTACATGTAGGTAATCATGCTATCACATTCTGGTTATCAAAGCTGGCATGGTGAAATTCAAAAGTGGTATATTGGATATTTGCTATTTCAGCAAATATCATTAAAATAGCAAAGTCTATGCATAGCTGAATGATTTGTTTTTTCTTTTAGAGAGAGAGAGAGAGTGGGGGTCGGGGAGCAGAGAGGGAGAGAGAGAGAATCTTAAGCAGGCTCCATGGTCAGTTTGGAGCCCAATGTGTCGCTCAATCTCACGACCCTGAAATCATGACTTGAGCTGAAATCAAGAGTCAGATGCTTAACCAACTGAGCCACCCAGGTGCCCTGAGCTGAATGATTCTTAAGCTTCTCTTTTGCTTTCACTAAGTAAGAAGTATAATAATATTTCACCCCAAGAAAGTAACTTGGAAACTCCCTTGTCTTATTATGGCAGAATTTGACCTGAACATTCATTTGTTCAATCAATAAATGAAGATGAAATGACAAACAAATTATTCCAGTTATTGTTCCTTGAAAATCACATATGTTTATTCTGTAAGATGGTATGGGAAGCTAGGAATAAAAGAATTTTTCTTTCTTTTTTTTTTCCAGAAAACAACCATAGCTTCACCTGTGTCAGAAGAAACTTTATAAAGAAAACTTGATAAAGAAGAAAAAAGGGGGGGAAATCAGATTAAGAAAGGAAATATTGTTAACCTGGGTAGGAAGATGTCAGATAGAAAGGCAATAATGAGCTCATAATTTTTGGAGGTGCTTGATTTGGAAGACAAGGTAGGGGTTCAAATATAGAACCTGAGTTTTCTTTCTGGCAGTGATACCCTAGTCATGCAGGCCATCCTTCTAAAACAGAGCCACATTATGGTTTGTCACCTGTGGATGAAGAGAGTAGATAACCTCCCTTAGCCTTTTAGAAGAGCCAAGACAAGCCATGCAAGGGAGAGACAAGTCTCCAGGAAAAGGAGTTAGAAGAAGCTATCTCCCACTGACTGTCACCTTGGGTCACTGGAAATACACATGCCCAGGACATGCGTAGATGCTTTGGGGGAAGTTGGAGACATTAACCCTGCATGTTGCTGAGTGGAGAACATTTCAAAGGCAAGGAGCAGTGAGAGAACCAGAAGCCAATCAGAGTGAAGAGGATGTTGGAATTGGAACAGAGAGGGGGGATGCCTATAAAGACTAAAGGTTTGGGACTGTCTCTATTCTAGCTGACTTCTGCCAATCTGGGCAGGTATTTACAACTCCAAGAGGACAAGAAGGGTCAGGTGAGTCCCGAATCAATTAGACTATGTTTACTTGCATACATTTGTCCCTTTGCAGTTGTTTTGTGAGACAGATTAAATTCTAATCACAAGGACCAGCATTCCCAATGTATTTTACTTGTTTATTTTGCACCTGCTTAAGGATTCTGTCATTGACATGTGAGCTCACAAATGCACATTTAAGAAATGAGTAGAATATGTGGCTGTGACTGCTTCCTCTCGTTCTCTCTGCATGGAGAGAGGCTGGGATGACACTCAGGTCTCCATTTGTCAAACGGGGCCCGTGCTCTCTGTGGCCTCTTTGGCAAGTACACCGTGATACTGAATGAGACACTGCTTTTGGAGGTCTCCTAGAAGAAAGGCACATTATGGTTCTAAGGTGGCAAGCTTTGAATATATTGCTGCAGAATTTTTCCTTAGAAACTTTTTTTTTTGGTATCAGAAAATAGAAATATTAATCTGGAGAAGAAACTCCAATTTCTGAAAGACGTATGTCTTAGTTGTGAGCATTTTTTAATGCCTGGAGATGCTCCTGGAGTGATTGCTTTGGTTAAGTAATGAGGCAAACTAACCACAGCAGTAGAATAAAGTACAGAATGGTAGGCAATGATCAGCTCTTGCTCTCTCTTTCCTTGCCTCCTGTGCAGAGATTTCAAACCCATTTTACACATTATCATTTTTTTAAAGTCTGGGAGTGTGGGTGGGAGGTAACATCACATAACCATTTTTTTGGCTGGTCCTAATTAATCTAGTGATTAATCTGTGAGTTTCAGTTTGAGGTAGATGACCATCAATGCTAATCTGTCCAATAAAAATACAGTATAATATATTTGTTTTTCACACTGAGGACTGAGACCTTAAAATTCAATGCTTTACTCTTGGTTGTTTAAAATAAAGATCAAAGGGTATTGATGGATGGTTTCAAAATAGAATGGCATTGTCTGAGCTCACAAATCAAAGGTGTTTGTATTACCCTCCACCTCACAATGAAATTCCTTCCTAATTTATTGATACGTATTTAAAAAGGAATGTAGCTCACCTAAAATTATTTTAGAAGAGGAGATTATTGGGTCCTCAACAATTATCAGGTGGTGTGGGACTAGGTAAGGGAGAATAGTTATTCTCAGGATTGTCGTTTTGTTCCTTGATCTTAGATGATCACGAAGAGAAAAGTTCAAAAGACTGTTACAGTAATAGTCCTACTGACTTCAGGGTACAAGCCTAATGTGTGCCTTGTATTCACTATGGGAACTTGACACTTCCCAGATGTTACTTCCTGAAAACTCTGGCAGAGGTGACCTATTAACTTTATCACCCAGAGAGGGGAGACTGTGGAATAGGATATGGGTGAAACCTTTTGATTAGATGTAGGTCATTGTTAAGATTCTAACTTTCATTTGGGGTGGGGGGAATTCACAGGTGTTCAATAAATTATTGGTAACCTGTTGTTATTACAACAAAACTCCCCTTACCTGCTTTGCTGTCAACCATCAATGAAGAGCAAAGGGGCTTCACTAAAACATACTTTTAAATGTCATCTACATGGACTTTGTCTTTTTTTAAAGTTCTTCATTGCACCTTGGCATTGTGTGTTAGTCTATAACTGCCTTGACTCATTTTAGAAGCAGCCAGTCCTGCTTCTAAATCCTAAATAGTAAAAGTTTTTAATTTAGTAAATATATGTGTGTATGTATCTTTATGTATATATATACATGTATGTATCTCTCTATATGTGTTCATATATACATATGAACAAATACATTTATAGGTGGCTTTCTACTATTGATGATGTTAGTTTTTCTTACATGCACACACACATATATATTCACACACATACTATTGCATATTTGTATAAAGCTTTTTATTTTCCAAAATACTTCTTATAGATGATCCTATTCTGAACTTCATAATCACCCTGCACAGAGGTTAAATGACCTGCCCGAATTCACACTTCCTAAGTGGGAAACCAAGCCTAGCAGTGAAGTTTCCTGATTCCTAGCCAAGAGTTCTTTCCACTACAACAGTTGTCACTGGTTACTTGAGGTGAGGGGAAGAAACTGATTTGGCTTTTTTGAAGTGGAGAATTATTGAAAGTGACTGAAATATCAGTAGTGCAATTGTTTTCCAAACCAATTGATCCAAGACAATCCTATGTGTGATTGGGTTAGGTTGTGTAGGTGGCCGTATATGATAACTGTGATATGTTCTGTCTATATTATGCTACATTTCACCATCATCTGATGCTCTAATTATTTTCTTACCTATCTTTTTTATTGACTTTATTTTGATAACTAAGCCATCACATAGCTATTCATTACACTAGTAATAAAAATACTGATGCAAATACCCTATGCTGAAGGTATGCAAAGCTAGTATCTTGAATCATATTTTACCTCGTTTGCCACAAGAGTGGCAAAACAATATAATAGAATTCTATTTCCAATACTGACTGCCCATTAGTAAAAAAAAAAAAAAGTCTTAATGGAAATTGGTGGTTATGGTATACAAAATGACACTATTATTTCAAGTTTAAAACTTAGCGAACCATTTTTTTTTAGACATTCTCTTTTGAGACCCCCCAGTTTTTAATCTAATTTGTGGTTAAGTCTAATTGAAAGGTCTTTAGTTTATTCAAATACTGCTCACTGGCAGAAGATGGTAAAAGAAACAGAAAAATGTTACTTCATTGCAAACAACAGCATAATCATAATCAAAACCGACTAAGTTGACAATTAAGCATTCTCCATTAGAACTCAAAATACTGTTATTAAATAAGGAGCAATAGAAAGCCCTTGGTAATAACCTTGTTGTGGTAATGAATATTCAGAGTTCAGCCTGACACATCAGACCTTTGTCTTTAAAAATCTGTTTGTCCCATAAAGTCCTAGAGGCAATTTTCACAACTGAAATCATTTTTTTTCTTGAAAAATAAGTAAAACCCTGCAATACACAGGGTAGAGATTGAGATACTATAATAACAACGATAAAAAAAACACCCCAAATGTAGTGGCTTACATAGATAGAAATGTATTTCTCACATTACAGTCCCGCTGGTCCAGGTGGTGAAGTAGATTGACTCCTCTAGGTCATTAAAGGACGCAAGTTCCTTCCTTTCTGCTGCATTACCATTCCCTGATGTCATACCATTCCTCTTCAGTGTTACCAAACCTGGGTCTCTACCACATCTATGCTATGGCCCACAGAAGAAGGGACAGGGGAGAGTACAGGACAAGTGTTTAAGGAGATGACCCAGAAATGAAAGATATCGATTTCACTCCTCTTCCATTGCCCGGAAGTTTAGCACATGAACTTATTTAGCTTCTAGAGATGCTGGGAAATGTAGTCCATAGCTGGGAGGCCATGTTTCTAAAAATGGGATGGAGGAAGAAGGTCAGAGGTTGGAGAGGTGAGTTCATCTATTAGAAGAAAGTGGAGAAGTTGTATTGGGGATCATCTAGCATTATCTGTCACAGCTACAATATACAAAGTGAAATGCATTTATCCAAGCAGGAACAGAATCCAAACAAATCATCAAAGGCATTCAAACTAATAAAAACTGAAGTAATGCTGGTCAAACTTGGGTTATTTAAAAATAATAGTTTTCTCAGTATCAGTTCTATGGAGCAAAATTTATGCAGGTCATCTACACTCTGCATGAAGATTTAGCTGTTTTTCTTTTAATGAGAAGATATGAAGGTAGTTTCTAATTTTTATATAACAAATAGAAAGGCATGACATTTTTTGACACTGAAAAATAAACTTTTCTAAGCAAGTTAACTTTTCAAACAATGGTATCTTACAATTTTAAATTCTAATGTGGAACAGACTCAATGTTCTCTTTTGTGAGTATGTGTCTGATCATGTATGTAATATTTAGTAAACTGAGGTCATTTTCTACCTCCTTAAACAAGATGTACTGACCACAGTTGAGCTAATTTATATTTTTATTCAATGCACATTTATTCAGCACTAATTATGTGCCAGTGACTACTAGCTCAGACTCTGCCTAGGGTTTCCAATTCAATCTTCCCAACTAGCCAGTAAGATAGGATAAATTTTCCCTATTTCACATGTGAGGAAACCAAGTGTCAAGGAGGTTAGGTAACATGCTCAAGGTCACACAACAAAGTCTAGTTTTCAACCCTAGTCTCTGCTATTTATTGTTTCTTAATTCGACAAATATTTATCAAGCAACTTCTCTGTCCAGGCAGTAAGCTAGATGTTTTCATATGTTTTACTCCTGTTTAACCTCTTAACAATCCCATGAAGTAGATAGTATTTTTCAGTTTTGTAGATGACACAGCTGTGGTTCAGGAAAGTGAATTACCTTACCTGAATTGCAGCACAATGAGCACACCAGACAGGACTGAAATCTGCAGTAGTGGCCTTTCTACTCAGAATTTGCCTTTCCTCCTGTTTTATGAAGTCACTGCTCCCATTGGGCTCCCAACTTAGACACAATGCAAACTTGGTTTACCTACCTCTCTGTATTTCCCATCCACTGACTTGGCATATCCTGTAAACCCTGTTGCACACACATCTTCAGTCCACCCTCCAGCCTCGCTGGGCCTTTATCATTTTGAGCCTGGAACTGTTTCTAACCAGCCTTTTTTTTTTTTTTAAAGAGAGGGGGAAAAGGGGGAGGGGCAGAGAAAGAGGGAGAGAGAGAATCTTAAGCAGGCTGCATGCCCAGCATGGAGCCTGAAGTGGGACTTGATCTCATGGCCCTGAGACCATGACCTGAGCAGAAATCAAGAGTTGGACGCTTAACCCACTGAGCCACCGAGGCACCCTTCCTAACCAGCCTTTCTACAAGCCATCCTTACATATACCAGTCTCCACATTGTCATGGGGTGGTCACTTCCAAATAAATCAAAGCACCCAATCACAATTCTTCCATTCTTAAAATGTTCCATTTGTTCTTTGATCTCCATAGAATAATATCTCAGTTCATTACTTTGGCATACAAAGCTCTCAATTCCCAGCTATGGCCTCATCTCTCATCACTCAGCTCCTACCCAACCTCAATTCTATCCATACTTAATGCTTTGCTAATCTCCAAACCCAACTGCTTTTTCATGCCTCTGTACTTTAGTACATGATGTTCTTATGACCTAGAATAGCCTTTCCCACTTTCTTCCGCCTGCAAAACTTTTGCACTTTAAGGGTCCTATTATAAGATAAAATTATATTTACTTCCCCAAATGAAGTTGGTCACGCTTCTTTGCTCCCATGGTACTCTGGTGTATCTTAAGTACTATCATAATTATGTGTAAACATGCCTGTCTCATCCAGACTACATTCTCCTTGACAGCCAGGACACCTGGGCCTTGCACAATGCCTGGCACACAATAGCCATTCAGCAAATATTCAATTGGGAACAGTGGGTGAAAGACTCAGCTGCTACACATAGTGCAAAGACAGTTATGACGCAGGGGTCATGTAACAACAAAACAATCACGTGTTTATTGAACACTTACTCTAGAAAAGCTCTGTAGCTTGGTACTCTAATGGAATCAAGAAAGAACAAAATAATCCTTGCGCTTCACACTTTGCCCTAGTTTAAAATTTAATTACGTATCTAAGACTGATATTTTAGAAATTAGAGCATTTGTGCTCCCTCTTAATTATTACTGTGTTGTTTCCATCAGACCATAAAGTCCTTGAAGATGGTTTCTGTTTTCATCATTGTATTCCTAGCGCCTGTCATTGTTCACATGGTAGGTATTCAAAAAATCTTTGTTGAAAGATGAATGAATAGTTTTCAAAAACAAGTAGAGTGACAATATTTAGAGTATGAAGGAAATAGCATGGGTGCTTTTGAAGATGAGATGGAGCTACAGCACTGAAGAAAGACTCGGGTCAATCTGAGATAGAGGAAGGTTGAGGGAAAATGATTCCAAGGGTCAGGTCAGAAGATAATTCTTAAAATCGTTAAAAACTTAAAATTCACAGGCATTCAAAATAATGACCATGATTTTCATCTCATAAGAATTTAGAAATTTCTGAAATTCACTAGTCATCACTTTTGCAAAGAACTACCATGTAATGCAGAGATTCCTACACTGAAGTTGTCCATCTTCTTCCAACAGAGGGTGACCTTTTTTTTTTTTAATATTTTACGAAGACTTGCCCTATTTGCTGCTGCATGTTCCTTCTTACAGTAGTCCCTGTTTCCATTCTTACTGGAGGCCCCCAGAGAATTGCTTACTAAATTGGAAATGATCTCTCTGATCAATATAATTTTTTGCCTCCTACAAATGAGAAAACTGAATCCCAGAGAGGTGGTGTAAGTTGCCCAGCTAGTTGGTAGTAGAAATGGTACTAGACAATAGACATGTCAAAGGTGAGCAGTCTTTTTCCCTGCCCTGTGACACTCAGGCCAATCCTGGTTTTAAGCAGATCAAACCAGTGCATAGAGTGGTAGGCATCACTTCGTCTGTCTCTGACAACCTTCTGGATGTATCGCATAGTCTCTGTACTACTATAAATATTTTCTTTCTTCGTGGCCTTAAAAACTGTCTTTTTCAACATATTACCAAGTTCTCAGAGTCTCTCCCAGGCTATTCTTCTGTACGTTTTTGCACAGATTGGGAGCTTATGTTACTCTTTGTGCTGTCTTTCTACGTACCACTCGGTCATACCCTGCATTTTAGCCTTCCTGCTCTTGCAATAAAGAGTTGCTTCATTAGACTAAAGTCCTAGTAAGAACAGTGGTCTTTTCTTCCAGAACAAGCATCACACAATGGACTGCATTTCTTGTTAATTTTCATACAAAGTTCTCTGGTAGAGAAAGGCATGCTTCAGAATGTTGAACTGTACCTTTATTTTTGGCACTTCCTTCAGAGCAGAATTTTATACTGTGGAATATCCGGGTGCCAGGAATCAGTATAAATACAATGAGGATGTTAGTCTTTCTTCCTCCTTTCCTTCTTCTCTTCTTGCCATTCTCCTTTCTCCCTTGCCTTTCTTTTTCTCTCTCTTTTTTTTTTTATATTTTATTTACCTCGAAGGAAACAATTTCCATCTTCTTCGGTAGGCTGAATTACTTCTCTTGTTTGTCTAACCTGTGCCCAAGGGACATGTAGCATGGCCCCAAATGGTTAGACTTGTGTGTTTTTACATCCTGTCTGGCATGCTAGATGTTTTTACTTGAGATTTCTGGTGCATTTTAGGCAATTATGCCTGGTGTTATTTTGCTATTTTTCTGAAGATCATCTCAAACCTTCATCTTCCTCTACTGTTTGAGGTCTTTTGGTTTGTCTTAATGTTGTTTGACCTTTGTTATTACCAGTTGTTCCAGAATCATATCTCTCTTCTTCACCCTCCCTTCTTTTTTCCTTCCCTCTCTCGCTCTGTGGCTATCTCTCCTTCCTCCTTTCTTTTCTTCCTTCTGATCCTTTTTATTCATTCCCTATTTATCGGTTCAATAGGTATTTTGGGGTCTATCATTTCTCAGACACTGTGATGTCAGAGGTGAGTACTTTTTCTGCTCATAAAATGGAGAAGAGGAGAACCTAGTTTGTAGTGCTGTTGTGAGAGATAAGATCCTATGTATAAAATGCTTAGAACAAGTATCGGGTAGTCAGTAAGTACTAAAAAATACTAGCTATTACTACTATTTTAGTGAAAATAACTTCAGGCATCTTACGTGGTAGAAAGAGATTAGAATTTTCAAGACTGCACAACCTTTGGCAGTGCCTGCCTTATCCTTCTTTTACAATTCAGTCTCAGTCCTGTGGATAACCAGGGTAATCAGGACCCCTGCTCCAAACCCCTGACTTTGGTCCACACAGATGGCTTTATTATTTTCCTCTCTTCTTATGTCTGCCAGATAAACATTATTTTTCTAAGGTTTTTGTTTGTTTGTTTTTGAAGACTACTGTTGTTAATACACTTTTTCCTGGATCTGTTTATAATCACACTGCTGTCCTTGACTTAATGGTAAGCATTTACATAACAATGAAGTCATAGCTCATAAGCTCAGGTCCGGGTTCAACTGTTCAGAAAGACCATTATGAACTTCTTTAAACCAACTTTACTTTTTCCCTATTACTTGAAGTCCATGAAAATTTTACTTCTTTTCTTCTCTTTCCGACCGCTTATGTGGATGGAAATCTCTGTTTTAAAGCTTTTAAATTTACCTCTTCATCGACACCTTCTTCATACATATTTTAAATACAGGTTACAAAGTGCTTATGTCTTGCTCTTCCCTTCAGGCATCTTTTAACTACTCGCTGGTATAGCTGACAATTTTTTTTCACTCTTGTAAACTAATTTCTAAGCTTTGGAGGACATGATTTCAGCCTCATGGTTGTGTGCACAGAAAAGAAAGTTTTTTCAGTTTCACCTGGCTCCACCTCTTTCATTGAATATCCGTTCATTTTCTTAATTCTCTAACTTTTTCTATGTGTATTCCAAAAAGCATGTCATCTTAATACTATTTAAAGAGGTACTTTTAAAAGGTTGGGCCCCTCCTATGTTTTCATACTTCTCTAAATTTTTAGCAGTTTCCTAGAGACAGATCTCATATCTCTTTCCAATTTTTCATAGTTTTTCCCCAGAAGAAAGGGAGGGAATACGCAATCCCAAACTTTTTGTTTTGACCAGCTACAATTGAATTTACGTCTGAAGGGTCTTCCAATTTAGATCTCGGGTCCTTTTGACTTTCTGGGCGGGTGGGGCTTACCTCTTCTTGGGACCTGGGCACCATGTCCTCCTCTTCATATTCAGATTTATTGTCATACTAAAGGAACATTGATTTTTCTTCTCTCAGAGCTAGACCTCTAGCCTTTGGTATTCAGAGCCATTTGTTTTGTATTGCATATTGCTTTTTGTACTTTTTTCATTTTAATGACCCTCTACAGATTTCTTTTGAATATTTTCCCTATTTCCTTTAATTCCTTTTCTGCATTATCTGTTTATCCCAGGCTGAGTTACTCCTATCCCTACAATAATTCTGCTTTTCATTCATTCGACAGATACTTATTGTATGCTTGCTATATGCTACCATATACATGGCCTTAGGGATGCAAGGGAAAACAAGGCAGGTGGGCTCTCTGTTCCCATGGAGTTTTCATTTTAGGGTGGAAGACAAACAAATAAGTGAATAATATAATTTTGGATAGTGACATATGCTACGAAGAAAATAATATAGTATAATGGCATGAAGATCTGGGTTTCGGTGAGAATGTAAGCTATTTTTTGTAGTAGGATGATAAAGGCCTCTCTGAGAAGGTAGCTTTGAGCTGAGAACAGGATGAAAAAAGAATCGGGTTAAAAGCATTCCAGGCTGAGGGAACAGCAAGAATGTAGAGCTGGAGGTGGGAAAGAGCTGTTTAAGGAACAGGAAGAAGGCCATTGTGGCGATAGCAGAACTAGAGAGGGTAAGAAGGATAGGAAAGAAAAGGGAAAAGTAGAGAAGTAGAAAGAAGTCAGATCATATAGAATGCTGTTGTCCCTTGTCCTGGAGGCCCCTATAGATTTGCTTATAGAAGACTGTAAGCCTTGGTACTGCTTTTGGATTTTATTCTGTGGGTTATAGGAGGCCACCAGGTAATTCTGAGCCAGGCAATAATAAGATATGAGTTGAAAGGTCACTTTGGCTAATGTGTGAGAATAGATATGAAGGACAAGAGTAGAAGCAAGAGAACCAGTTGGTGGCTCCTCCTTTTAATTAGAATGGTGTTTTGTTTTGTTGAATCCAAGCGCCCCAAACTGGCTTATACAAGGACACGATTTTATCATATATAAAAGTCCATTAGCAAAGTAGACCCTAGGGTTGGTTATTTCAGCAACTCCATGATGTTGTCAGGAGATGCCCTCTATCATCCCTGGCTTTCATTTCACCCTCATGATGGTCAAGACGGATGCTGTAGCTCTAAGCATTATGTCCCAAGATGACCAAGTCTGGAGGTAGGAGAGAAATTAACACAGCATGGGGCAATTTATTAGCAAGTGTCCTGTCTTCTAAACTTGTGCCATGCCAGAATTGGGTACTCCTGAACCCATCACTGACAGGTGTGAAATTAGCAATATTTACTTGGGCCAATGATTTGGGGATGGATAATGGGGAGTTAGCCCTTACTACTATAACCCAGAGAGAAATAAATACCAAACGCCTGGCCTCATGTGTGGTATACAGCAAGAATGCAAACAAAACTAGACCAAAACCAAACAAACAAAACAACCGCCCCCTGCCCACCTTCTTTTGACACTTCAGACAAACCGATATTCTGGACATTTCTGTTTCCAAATAGGTTTTTCCTGTCTGTAACATAACAAGAAGATATTCAACTAACTTTTCAAGTTTGCTTATAAAGAGAGTGGTTATTTGAATTTTTCTTCTATGACAGTAATACTCTGGGAAGTTTACAATGAGAACTGCATTGGACTTTACAACCAACCTACGAAGTAGATATTTTTAAATCCATTTTGCAGAACAAAAGCCTGGGCCTAATTAAATTGATGAAGGTCACACAGCAATTTTTTTTGCCAGTCTCCAAAGTCTACATATATTCTTCTATAATTTTGAGAATAAAATAAAAGTATATTTATAGCCATAGTTGAATCTGCATACTTGAGTCTTTCTAGAGGATTCTGGATAGATAGCTTGCCTAGGTCTTGATAGCTGGATCTCATTTTTTAGCTTCCAAGGGCTCACAGGCAATATGAAAAGCAATAATCTTCAAATTGAACAAATAAAGATCAGAAGTGATATATCACCTAGAAGCAGACTCCAGAGGCATGTATCTTCTATTTGACAACTCACATGTAATAAAGATAGTGCCTGATTATTTTAAAAATACTTTGATGGGAGGAGGATGTTGTTTTGTGGATGTTGAGGTGCTAATCTTTTTCAAAAGGGGTCTTCTGAAAGATAAAATCAACAAAAATACACTGTTTCTACCTGAAGGCAAGTTCTTTATTCCACTCAGTTTGAGGTTTTGTCTTTGTGGTTTTAACCTCTGCCTCAGTGTGTACTTTGCACAGATATTGACCAAACCATAGCTGCTGAGATGTGAAATTAGGTGATTTAAAGATTCACTTCTGATTCTCAAGATATGCTCCAGGGCATACTGTGATGTGCTTTAGGGCATAAAATGATCTCAAGATGGGACTAAGGGGGGAAAATAATCTCTGCAGTAACAATAAATATTGCATGGTGGCAAGATGGTTAGAAAGTTACATTCTTAAAAATTTTCTGAACAACTATACTTTTCATGAAATCAGGTTATAAGACAGGAAACTAAATTATCAATTGTTGACTTTACGCTGGAAACTCTAACTTATTCAATATGTTGTAAATTGCTCTCATCAGTTCAAAGATGAAATTCACTGGTTTTTTTTTTTTTTTCCTAAACTAGTTTTGGATCAATGTGTGGAGCTAAAAATAAATATAAAACCTCTGGGAGATTTTTGGTACACCCAGATTTTAATTTGTCCATGGTAATGAGGGGAAAAGGAGATGGTAGCTCTTGAGTGCCCAGTTCTAAAGAATGGAGTATTGGTATAGAAAACAAGATAATTCTACCAAGGCTTTGATTGATCTGTCATTTGCATAATCAGGAGTAAAGGACAGTCTTAAGAGTATAGTCTTCCAAATAACTTTTATCTGTGTAACCAGAAAACAATGAAACATTGACTCAATGCTTCCTGAACATGTTCCTTTCTACCCTCTGGCAGAGCTTCTAATAAGTGAACTGATCAGAAAACAGTGGAGGAAAGTAGGCAGAAAGAGAAACAAGGAATCTGGGTTAATTTCCAAACTGAATAATCAGCTTCCTACTAAAAAAAAAGAATTGGCAAGGCTGTATGGAAGGTTCCATGATTCCTTCATTCCCATTGTGGCAGAAGTATGTGAGCTGGCAAGAGAGACCAGCAAATACTATGGATAAACCTAATCATTTCTCAAAGGCTCCCATTTAACTCACTATAATTTAAGATTACACAGCCCTACTTGCCCTGCATACATCCCCTTCTGTGTTGAGTCTACAACTTTGCTTGAGAACCTAACAATTCTCACCCTGAATGGTGTGTTAACATGGAGTGCTTTGTAGTTGGTGACACACTTGGGGATTTGCAAGCTTGGCCCAGGGGAAAAAAATCTGTCTTCCCTCCCTGAATCTGGAAAAACTTGGCCACTATCCCAGTAGCCCATATCCCCTGATTCCCCGCTCCAACATTCTTTTTATGATTAAATATATATATATATATATATATATATATATATTCCTGCTCATTTATGTTGCTCCAGATTGGTGCAGAGCAAAAACTTGGTTGAGACTCATGGGCTTGTGTCCCAAACAACCTAGATACTATCCAGCAGAGTGGAGATTATTAGAATCCTTAGAAAAACTGCAGAGCTGCTGTTAATATACTGATTTTACATATGAGAAAATGGGACTCAGAGAGTTTAAGTGACTTGCCCAACTTCACACAGTTAAGTGTCAGAGCCAGGATTTGGACACAGGTTGGTTTGAGACTCAAGATCAGGCTCTTTCTACTATACTCTGCTATCTCCCAGACTTATATTTATATAAGGCACCAACAGGTGAAGTGGAAATTTGTCTTCAAGTAAAATGGTATGTAGCATGTACTAAGCATTTACTAAATATTTCTTGGATGAAAAAAAATTAATTAACAATTGACTTCTGGATTTTTTTTCTCTTTTATACTTGCTAAATTAAAAAGAAAATGAGCATGCACTACTTTTACAATTACTAAAAGAAGAAAAAAAGGAAAGAAAAAAAAAGTTGCTCTTTTCCACATGCAGAAAATGGTTCCAGAAATAAAAATGCCTGTAAAGAAGTTTTGGATGAGGAATGTTCTTCAAAGGTCAAATAATCACTATTAGCACTGGGTCAGTTACTGTTGGTCTAGTGGATTCAGTTCTTAGAGTGGTCAATGTCACATAGTGACCTTGTAATTCTCTTTCCCTCTGTCTCTCCATCTGTGAGCAGATTTAATCCCTGTCACCCTTCCAGGAGAATGAGATGTTCTAATGAGTCCAGAGATGTAAAGTACTCTTAGAGGCTTGGATAAAAAGCCCTGAGAGTAGAGAACAGTGCTATAAGTAAGGTTGCAAGCTAGTACACATTCAACAATTACTGATTTATAGCCCACAAGGCTTTAAACACATCACAGAGAAGTAGAGAAGGGAAAGAAATGACTACCAATGTGCATCCACAAAGCTTGACCTATCATAATTGCATAATAAGAATTATATGCCATGAAAAACCAGTCTTTGCGTTTCTACTGTGAGATGGGGAGCCACGCCTAATTTTTGGATCTCAAGCATAAAGTAAGAGAGATATACATCGATTCTTAAAATTTAGAAAACAGAAGTTTGGAAGACAAATCTCTCCCAGTAATTTCTAAATTTAGAGATGTGTTGTCATGGAAAATACTGGGACCAGAAGCTAAGCTTAACAAATCTCACAGATGACTCAGGGCAAAAATGCTCAATCCCACACCATACCATCACTTGCCTAAAAGAACTGTCCTGTCATTCAACAGAACTTTTTATGATGATGGACATGACCTATTCTGAGCTGTCCAAAACAGAAGCACTAGCTGTGTGTGGTTACTGAACACTTGAAATGAGGCGAGTGTGAGCAAGGAACTGAAATATTAATCATATTTAACTTTAAATCATTTGAATATAAATAGAGCCACATGTTGCTAATGGCATAGGTCTAGACCCAAGTTAATGTACCAGAGGTTCCTATTTCATGGTCTCTGTTGTAAGCATGTTCAAGTCCAATGACCCTGCTAGCTTGTTGCAGTTGATAGCATCAGAAGAGCCTTCTCAGAAACCAGACTTGACTGAAAGAAGACACTTTCCCCATTATTTCATGACTCTAGAAGTTCAAAAGCCAGGACATTCTCTCGTAATAAGAAACCCAAAAGCTCCTTTAAGCAGTTGTTGGCTTTTACATTGACTGGCCGCTTCTCTGTAGATAATGGCAAAGGACAGACTGACATAGGACTTTTAAATTTTTTTTTTTTAATTTATTTATTTTTTTTAATGAGAGAGGGAGAGAGAGAGCATGAGAGAGGGGAGAGTCAGAGGGAGAAGCAGACTCCCTGCTGAGCAGGGAGCCCGATGCGGGACTCGATCCCAGGACTCCAGGATCATGACCTGAGCCGAAGGCAGTCACTTAACAGACTGAGCCACCCAGGCGCCCCGACATAGGACTTTTAAAGAACTCTGATTCCATATGAATCCCTCTGGATGTATTGGTATTCACGTACACATTTATTCACTCAAAAAAAATTGAGTGTCTATCATGGGCCAGATGCTTTTCTCTCAAAGATAAGTTTCCACTGTTAACATTTTGTTTTGTTGTGTTGCACCCCACCCCATTGGCAATGGCAGGGGTGGGAGGGCAGCACGGCATGAGGAAGGAGCTTTGGAATCAAACCAACCTAAAATAGCACTGTGGCTTAGAATGGGGTTGAGCAAAATTTTTATTATACAGGGTCACATCATAAATATTTTATGCTCTGTGAGCCATATAATTTCTTTCACAACTCTTCAATCTGTAGTTATAGTGCCAAATAAACCATGGAGAATACATAATCATATGAGCTTGGCTATATTCCAATAAAACTCTATATATGGGCATTGGAATTTGAATTTTATATATTTTTCTTGTATCACAAGATGTTATTTTGCCTTTGGTATTTTTTTCAATCATTAAAAAATGTAAAAATCACTTTTTAGCTCATAGACCATAAAGCAACAGAATATGTTTAGCTCATGGGCTATCATAGTTTGCTAAGCACTGGCCTAATAAGTGAGAAAATGTCTACGATACAATGTAACTAAAAACTCTTTATGAACATTTTAATAATTATATTCCATCATGCGAGTGTGTGTGTCATGTCTGTATTTTGGTTTTCTTTATTTTTGGATTTTTCCAAATTTCAGTCATTAAAATTAAGATGAACATCTTTGTTCTTAAAGATTTCTATTATGGATTATTATGCAAGTTGGAGGGTATAGCTATTTTAAGATTTTTACTACGTTGCTGCCAACTTGCTTTCAAAAAAGTTGTACAAGTTATATTTCACAAGAGCCCTAAGTAGTATTTTTCAAATATCCCGAAATTTAACCCTTCTGTAGGTAGCTCTATAGCTTCATTATTTAGGGTCTTAATCCCATATTTTAAAAAGTTCTTTAAACCTATTTTAGAGACAAGTAGACTGAAATATCCTAGCTGGAATTTTCCCAAACAACTTAAAATTGGGTAAACATTTTTTAATTAAAAAACTCCTACTAGGAATTATACTTTTCTGCCATCAAAAACAATAGGCATGAGTTTATTTGAAAGTACCTTAAAGGTTAGTCTTATGTGGCATATATAGATTTGGGCATGCCATGAGTCACAGGAGAGTCTGTTCTTGAGAACTTAAAGAGTCCAGGCAAGAATTGGTCCTGAATGGGTTAGACACTGAATTGTCTGCAATGATAGCCAAGACCAGGTCTAGGTTTAAGTCCCATTTATGAAATATCTGCTGTAAATGTGTGTCTCCAAATCCAGCCCATAAGCTAGTAATACTCTGAGATCAGGTTTTCATCCTTCTGTAGAGAAATGTATAACATAAAGCTGAATGTTTCCAATTTTGCTTTAAAGTGTCTTTTAGTAAAATAATGGTGTTCTATAGATTTTTTCATAATGATATTTGACAAAATAAAAGCAACAACACATCCTGTGAGTCTTACCTAAATCAAATTATATGTATCTATGAACATATATTATTTTTATATTTTATATTTATATAAATATGGTATATATATGCATATACATAATATATATGAAATTTCCATGAAATCTACAAGTCCAGGAATTACTGTGCTTGATATTGATCAGTTACTTCACAAATATCATAATTGACTCTTACTCTTCACAGCCATTTGAGTTAGCTATTATTATCTCTTTTACAGATAAAGAAGTGGAGGCTAAGAGAAGTTAAATAATTTACCTGAAGTTGCACAGCTAGTAGGTGGCATAGTCAAGACTCAAAATTTAAAGATTTTTTCCACCTATTTCTTTATATACTGCCATATAAATTACCTTTACAAAATCAGTGATATTTTGAAGTCCCTTCCAACCCCATGATTCCAATCATTAAAAAAAGAAATGTATTATCACTAGATAATGAAAGTGGTAGGAGAAACAAATATGATTTGTCACTGAAATATTGACATCTATGATATAGCTATTATTTTTATTGAAGTGTAGTTGACACATAATATTATATTAGTCTTAGGTATACAACATAGTGATTCAACATTTATATACATTACAGAGTGATCACCATGCTAAATCTAGCCACCATCTGTCACCACACGAAGTTATTATGTATTATTAACTCTATTCCCTATGCTATATATTGTATCTCCATTTCTTATTTATTTTATAACTGAAAGATTATACATTTTCCCTTCCCTTATATTACCCATCTCCCCATCCCCTTCCCTCTGGTTACCACCACATTGTTCCTCTATACCTATAAGTCTATTTCTGTTTTGTTTGGTTTGGCTTATTTTGTTAGATTTATCATATAAGTGAAATCATATGGTGTTTGTCTTTCTCTCTGTGACTTATTTCATTTAACATAATACCCTTGAGATCTGTCCATGTTGTCATAAACGGAAAGATTTCATTCTTTTTTTATGACTGAGCAATATTCCATTTATATGTATACAAGTAACTTATATGGCTATTTTTTCATAAGCTTATTAATGACCTATTTTTATGGGTGTGTTCATAGTCTTATTACACACATTAATTCTACCACCAAACAAATAATACAAAATTATATTAGAATAAGAAGTTATTGGGTTGTGCCATTTTCCCCAGGGTGAATTTCTCTTTCAGTTATTATATAGTCATTCTGGTGGGAATAGGGCTGCCTGGGACAGCGGGAACCCCATGGTTACTCTCTCTCTCATGTACTGGTAATAGTCTGTTAATGTACCAGTTGGGATTGGAAATGGTGGATAATATTCATTGATACTGATATTAAATAGAAGTTGTGGTTAAGTGCCTCAAAGGAAAAGAACAGGTGCTAAAAGAAAAGCGGCATAACTTAAGATTTTTAATTTTTAGTGAGCTCTGGGAAGAGAAGTTTAATCTGAGATTGTGGACTATGTTGGAGTAATCCAGGTGAAAATAGAGGGGAAAAGGGGACCACCTGGAAAAAAAGCAGCATACTAGGGTTCTGAGATGCCATGATCCAGGAGAAGAATGGCTTAAGTGGAGACTGGCACTGTGGTTGGAATCTAGAGTATGTGAGATACTTAAAATTTTTATCCCAACAGTCATGGGAAACAAAGTGAAGGCTTAATCAGCAGAATCACATGATAAAATTTGCATTTGAATAAGGTCACTTTGGCTGTATCTAGGAGACTGGATTAGAAGACAAAAAGAAAATATGCAAAGCAGTTATTTTAATAATCTTACTGAGCCATGATGGGGACTTAAAGTGGTGACAATAAAGATGGAGTAAAATTGATGTTTATGAGCATTATCTAGAAGACAAAATCAATGCTTGAGCTTCTGGAGACATAATTCTTTTTCTCTAACCTCTGAGTTTGGAATAAATTGAAGAGAGTTGAGACATGAGACAATTGCATCCTTCAAGGGAAACTTGGGTATGTGACCAGTTCTTTCCTAATGCCTCTGTCCAAGTCTAGAATGTGAAATGGCCCACTAAGGGAGTGTATTAGCCTATAGATCCACTTTGCCAGGATCTCTATCTTATATCTGTGCAGGCCCCATCACAGGGACAGAGAGATATGGGCTTCCAAACTGCCCCTGGAGGCCAAACCTGGGATATGACCTAGGAGATGTTCTGGAGGCAGAAGAGCAAAATGTACCCACTCTTTAAAAAAAAAAAATAATGAGATATAATTTACCTACTGTAGTCAGCAAAATAATGGACTCCCAAAGACATCATAACTTAACACTGGAACCTGTGAATATGTTACCTTTCATGATAAAAGTAATTTTACAGGTGTGATTAAGTTTAGGGACCTTGAAATGGGGATAGTATCCTGGGTTATCCAGGTGGGCTCAATCTTATGATGTTAGTATTTTCAAGTGGAAAACCTTTTTTGGTGGGTTTCAGTGTTTTTTAGCACAATTACACATGCTATAATTGTGTCCCTATAGGTTTTCCTATTCTGGACATTTAACATAGACAAAGTCATAAATATGTGGTTTTTGTGACTAGCTTCTTTCACTTAATCTAATGTTTTTGAAGGTCATCCATGTTGTAGCCCATATTAGTACTTCGTTCCTTTTTATTGCTGAATAGTATTCCACTGGATAGATACACCACATTTTGTTTATCCAGTAATCAGTTGATGAGCATTTGGATTGTTTCCACTTTGGGGCTATTATGAATAATAATACTGATATGAATATCTGTGTATAAGTTTTTGTGTGGACATTGGTTTTTGTTTCTCTTAGACATAACTAGGAGTGGAATTTCTGGATTATATGGTAACTCTGTGTCTAACATTTTAGGAGCTGCCAAAGTGGTTTTCCCAACTGGCTGCACTATTTTACATTTCTACCAGCAATGTACAAGGGCTCCAATTTCTCCAAATCCTCATCATCATTTCTTGTCTATTTGTATTATATTCTTCCTAGTGGATGTGAAGTAGTTTCTCATTGTGATTTTGATTTTCATCTTCCTGATAACTAATGATGTTTGGTATCTTTTCATGTGTTTATTGGCTATTTGTACACTTTATTTGAAGAACTATTCAGATTCCTAGCCCATTTTTTTGTTGGGTTATTTTTCTTCTTATTGTTTTGTTGTAAGAGATCATTTTTATATATTCTGGATAAAAGTCCCTTTTAATATATACACTTAGCAAATATTTTCTCCCATTCTTGGGATACCTTATTGGTATCTTTTGAAGTGCCTCAAAGGCAAAAGTTTTGATTGTGATGAAGACCAACTTACTCATTTTTTCTTTTGCTACTTGTGCTTGTGAAGTAATATCTAATAAATTATTGCAAACCCAAGGTCATAGAAGTTTATTCCTTTTTTCTTTCTAAGAGTTTTATAGTTTTTAAAACTATTTTTATGTTGTCTATTACATTTAGGTAATGTGATCCACTTTGGTCTCTGATCCACTTTGAGCTAATTTTTATATATGATGTGAGGCAGATATTCTACTTCATTCTGTTGCATGCAGATATCCAGTTGTCCCAGAACAATTTGTTGGAAAGACTATTCTTTCCTCTGTTGAACTGTTTGGCATCTTTGTTGAAAATCAGTTGACCATAAATATTTATCTACCGACAGTTTCTAGTTTTACATGAGAAGAGAGCCTAGAACTAAGTTTTGGGGAATTCCATCATTCCCTGGAGAGGAGGTAGAGCAGGAGGAGTTTGGGAAGTTGAGAAGAGATAGAGATGTCTATGGTAGGAGGAAATAGGAGATTATAGTGTTCTGAAATCAAGAGTAGAGAATGTTTCCAGCAGAAAGGAGTGTGCTGAATACCATAGAGAAGTCAGATAAATACGGCAAGACCAATTAAATTTGATGACATTTGGTGACCTTGGCAAGAACCACTTCAGGGTATTTGTGGTAGAGTAGAGGACGAGATTCTGAAGAACTAATAAAACAGAGAAAGGTACTAAATTAGAAGTAGTGTTTGGTGAATAAAAACAGAGAGATGTGTCTGGTGGGGGAAATACAGTTAAAGGAGATTCTGTCTTTTTAAAAGAAGAGAAAGTTGAGAATGTTTAAGTGTTGATAGCAAAGAGGCCACAGAGAGAAAAAGGATGATGATGAATTAATGATGTGGGGCAGTCCATATGATCAGGCTCTCAAGAAGGGAGGACTGTTGGGGCACGTGGGTGGCTCAGTCAGTTAATCGTCTCACTCTTGATTTTGGCTCAGTTCATGATCTCAGGGCTGTGAGATCAAGCCCCATGTCGAGCCCCATGTTGGGCTCCACGATGGACATGGAGCCTGCTTAAGATTCTCCCGCTCCTACATTCCCCTCCCCCCCCCAAAAAAAAGAAAGAAAAAAGAAGGGAGGACTATTAAAAGATCCAAAGGACAGGTAAAAGAATTCTCTTCTTAAATGAAGAGATCATCCATTCTTCATTGTGGAAGGATACAACATGTGTTAATGCACTCTTTTAGGTTTGCCGTTTGTGAAGGTTTGGGTTTTCTCTGTGAAGCAGGAGGATGAAGTCACTGACTGAAAAGGCTTTGGTAGGTGAGAGGGTGCTGGAGATTTAAGGAGAGTAGAGAGTTGGGCATACTACTTATGAAGAATGGAAGAGGGAGTCAACAGAAGAGACATTGCGTTATTGCTGGATGGTATTGAGAGCTTGGTGTTTGTGCAGGAGGGGATTATTGAGGGACAGACAAGCAAGTGATGTGATGGATCCTAAATGCAGATGACTGGGGCAATAAACCTAATGTGAAGAAGACTAAGGTCACTTCCAACTCTTTCTTGTTTCCAAGAGGAGGCTAAAATTAGTAAAATCATCTTCCGTGGAGGTATGTGAGAAGGACTTGATGGTTATGAGTGACAATTGCCAAATATTCATCTTTATTTTCCTACAAGACGAGACAGTGTTTCCAGTTCTGTTGGTTACAAGGAAAGAGCCAAGGACAGTTTTGTAGAACAAGGATTCCTACCTTGGTTTCCTCCTCCAGCTGCCTGGTGCTAACAGCTTGGAGTATTTTCTTACAGTCATATGATGGGTAACTACAATTCAGAGTAAGACTCCAGACAGGAATTTGTGCCAACCAATTAGAAAAGGTCATTGCACTAATCCTAAACTGGAATGGGGGTAGGGAGAGATGCAACTGGCAAAGCTAATTTTGTCATGTGGCATGCAAGGGCATGTGGCAAGCCAGTGGTCCCCACCTTGTCTTGGCTAAGAGCCTATAATCCTTGGTTATGATCAGATGTATGGGGAAGGAAACTCACACTAAAAATCACCATGAAATTAACTGTATTCAAGAGCAAGCCTTCAAGTTTCCCTAGCCATAAAGAATTCCAGAATGCCATGGCAGCCTTGCTGAATTACCCTCCTCCTCATCGCCTGGTGAGACTGTGTGTGTGTGTACCTTGGCAACCTCAGTTACCCTGTGACATGTTGCAGTGGGAACATTTATCACATTATGTGCTGAGAAAAGTAAAAGAAATAGGAGTTGGCTGAACTGAACAAAGTAAAGCCGGGATTGTTGATCAAGGAGTCAAATTGCTAACTCTCAGATAATACCCATGTGTCGAACGCATTTGTCACTAGATTAAAATATTAGGTGTGTTTTTCTCTCTATATGTATTAAAGAAAATTAGTTGTTTTAAAATGTTGTAAAGAGACTTGCTCAGTGACAGGGTACAAATCAACACATGTGGTGGAAAACCAGAAGGTGTATTAATTAATATTAATCTCCTGTGCTTCTTAAATGCCCAGTATTTAGAAGTGACACAAGCTCATTTTTGATTAGGAGGTTTGGAAACATTTTACTTTTGAGTAATTGACTCAGGGTAATAATGGTTGAAAGCATTACTACTCGGTCATGGTAATGATAATGATAATTATTATAGCTACTATTTATTACTTACTTTGTGTGAGGTACTGTGGTAAGCACTTTACATACACAGTATCATCTAAGCCACACAACAACCTTATAAGCTGGTACTCTTCTTTGATGGTAATTATTTTACAGAAGTCTTGTTTAACCAGCAAGAAAACTGGGCACTACTAAATGTCAGGCTAAAATTCACACTAGGATATATTTGTCTCTACAGTCTATGCTCTGCTATACTCTGTCCTTTCCTCTGTGACCTTATAATCTCTGTGCTTCAGTTTCCTCTGTATAAAATAAGACTAATTAATAGCATTAATCTCTTTGGGATTTAAGGATTGCATGAGACAATACATGTAAAATTCTGATAACAATGCCAAGTATGTAGAAAATACTCAAGTAAATGTTAGTTGCATGACTGCATTAGAGTAAATAATGTATCTATTAGAAGTTTTGCTGCTTGTGTTGTCTGTCCTGATAATCTGTCAGTTTGCACTTTGAACTGCTTTTCTTGCAGTAGCTTTTCTTGCAGTAAGAGCACTGACCAATCCACAAACTCTTTCTTGGGATCAAAAGCTCAGATCAACTAGCTGTTGTGTGGGGCTACAGTTATAAAAATAGAATAAAGTAAAGCCTAAATGGCCCATAAGAGAACCACATTCATAGCTGCAGTTTTATAACAATACGCTGTATTCAGCCAAAAAAAAAAAAAAAGCCTATTAAAAAGAATGGTGTTTAGCAACAGGCTCTATGAGAAGTATCTGGTTAAAACCATAGCTTTCTAAAGTGGGTTAGCAAAATCAGGACCATCATAAGAAAACCTGTGAACATGCATTCCTGGAGGATTTGTAGGATGTGAGGTCATCTGCTTCATCTTTGTTTTACCATGTTTAGGAAGTTACCATTTCAAATCTTACTTGGGAATACTACTCAGCAACAAAGAGGAAGGAACTATTGATACATGCTACAATATGGATGAATTTTAAAATACTTATGCCCAGTGAAAGAAGTCAGACAAAAATAGGGCAGTCTGTATGATTCCATTTATATACAATTCTAGAAAATAAAAATTAATCTATAGTGACACAAAGTAAATCAATAGTTGCCTTGATACAGGGTGGGGGTGGGGGAGCATTATAAAGAGGCATAAAGAAACTTATGGAGGGTGATGGTTTCACAAGTGTATCAAACTGGTCAAAACTTACCAAAACTTATCAAACTGTACACTTTGAATATGTGTTTATTATACTTCAACTACACCTCAATAAAGCTGTTTAAAAAATTTCATAGGATACTTTAAAAGATTCTTTTTTAAAATTGTAACTTTATTATTTTTTCCTTAAATTGATTGTCAATTCTTTTTTTAAAAAAGATTTTATTTATTTATTTGAGAGAGAGAGAGAGAGACAGAGATACCGACAGAGAACACAAGCTGGGTGGAGAGGGAGAAGAAGGCTCCCTGCTGAGCAGGGAGCCTGAAGTGGGGCTCCATCCCAGGACCCTGGGATCATGACCTGAGCCAAAGTCAGATACTTACCAACTGAGACACACAGGCACCCCTATTGTAGATTCTTATTTGAGAGAATTTTGTGTTTTCTGGTAACCTCAAACTTCTGCATTGATATTAGAATTAGCTATCAGATTTCACTTACTCACTTATACACACATTTGTACCCTCCAACCCCCATACACATACACACACAAACCTGTTAACACTTTGATGAACTGCACTGAAAGTATACATTAATTTTGGAAGAAAAGACATTTTTATGATATTGAGTATCCTGAACCATGAATATGGTATATCTCCGTTTATTTAGGTCTCCTTTGTCTTTCAACAATTTTACAATTTTTTCCATAGGTCTTGTATGTTTCTAAATATTTATAATTGTATTATTATTGAAAGGATATTATTTTTTAAAAATAATTTTTCTGTTGAAAGTTTATAAAAATGCAACTGGTTTTTATACACTGATTTTTAATCCAGTAATCTTTTATTAATCCTTTTAGAGCCTGTTGATTCTTTCAGGTTATCTATGTAGCCAATGATAGCATCTGTGAATGTTAAGAGTATTTACACATTTTTTGCTGATTCTCATGACTTTCTCTTGCCTCAATGTTTGGCCTGGTTTCTTTAATATAATGATGAATATAAATGGTGATTATTTCTTTTCTTCTTACTCTTATTCCTAATCTTAAAGGAAATGATTTCAGTACTTTATCATTGAGTATGAGTTTACTTTGTAGGAAGATTTTAAATCACAGATTCAATTTTTAAAAAGTTATAGGACTATTAATTTTCTGTTTCTTCATTTGTCAGTTTTACTAAGTTACATTTTCCTAGGATTTCTTTTGAAATTTGCTGGCATAAAGTTGGTCATGAAAGTCTTTTACTATCTTTGAAATATCTGTAGCATTTTAAATTATATCTATTTTATTCCTAATTTTGCTTATGAAAGCATTGTTTTTTCTTGACAAGTGAGTTTTTTTTTGCCAATTTTAAAACTTTATCAGAACTTTTAACTTATGTTGTTTATAAGAATTAATAAAATCAAGTTTATAAGAATTCTATAATTGTAGAAGTAAGTTTTTATTTGCAGATTATTTCTATTTTATTTGTGTTCTAAATCTGAACTAATATTTTTTGCCATCTCTCCTATTGTTGTGGATAAACTGTGCTCAGAGCTAAGTCTGACTTCTTCATTTGTGTGTTACATTTTATTCTTCTCTCCTACTCAAAGACACTGGCCTGCCAATTCTCCTCTTTCCCTGCATCATCATATTTCCCCCTTGTTATTGGAACATTTCCATCAATGTAAAATATGCCATTATTTTTTCATCATACAACAATAACAACAAACAGCATCCTCTTGACTTCACTGTTTTTTCCCACCTGCTGCCCTATTTCTGTTCTTCTGCAGCAAAACTCTTTTAAAAAGCTGTCTGCACTTGCTGTTTCCAATGTGTCTTCTCATTTTTTTTTTTCTTGAACCCAGTCAAATCAGGCTTCTGCACCAATCACTGCTCTGAAACTCCTTTCTTCTGGTTACCACGTCGCTGAAATCTTGTTGCCATCTCTTGGTCCTTTTCTTAGTTGCCTGAATATTAGCATTTGACACAGCTTGCTTATTCTCTCCTTTGAAACGCTTTTCTTCCCTTGGCTTCCAGCACAGCACATCCAGCTGGTACCCCCACTGTATTTCTGGCTACTGCCTGTCAATCTCTTTTGCTAGTTCCTTCTCATATCATCACTGTCTAAAATTTTAACCCTTGGATTAAAATGGCTTAATCTTTGGACCTTGGACTGTCTTTTATCTACACCACTTTTTGGTGATATCATTTAGTATCTTGTCTCTACATATCATTTATATTTAATGACTCCAAATTATATCTCCATCTTAAATTTTCAGCACACCATTGTTATCTCCACTTTCTATGTGACCACCATGAACCTTCAATATGGCTGGTGGACAAAGTGGCATTTAGGGTTTTTAGAAGTCAAAACCAGTTCAAAGCCAGTGCCTAATAACTCCTGAAATATCTGGGTATTTATTTTTCCTATAGTACAGTCATACTAATAAATGCCTACAGTGGAAAAGGCTCAAGAAATATTTATAGTATATATACATGGCAGTGTAGCAGGCTGTACCCGCAAATGAAACTAGCTTCTCCCTTTAATGAAGGGGTTCTGGACTTACGTATGGAAACTGGGAGAGAGGCATTGTGTCAACTCATATCTGGTTTCTAACAGCCTGAAAATTATTATTTTATAGATCAAGTAACATTTTAGTAAGCTATCTATGTATTTCATTCCTAGAGATACTGTAATTAATTTGCCACTGCCAAAGATATCTGTAAGACAAAATATACCAACTACCAGTTTATTTTTTCCTCCCCATTATGGTAAATGTATCCACATTGCCTCTGTTAGTTAGGCACTGACACTTGGCCTCTGCAACTGTAGGATCCCATTGAAAATCAGGAGAACATCTCGACGGCAGCATCTTCCATTTTCATACCTTTCCTACAAATACCAGCAATCAGAGGGCTTTCCCAAGATTCTGGTTCTCCCCTCACCAGTGTACAGTGAGTGACCTTTAATCTCTCTCAGTGAATGTAGCAATGGTTGAGGGTAGTAGTGAGGTGGAAATGTAGATCACATATGATAAATCTGCTCTAACACTCTTATCTTCTCAAGCCTTTTGGATCTGTTCTGCATTTTGCCAGGGATGTTCTGCCATCTCATTAAATGCAGGTTATCAAAAAGTCAAGGGTTACTCAACCAGAATAAGCTATTAGAACCACTTCCAATCAACACATTAAGTCCATAAACACTTATCGATACATCAAAATCAATAAATTTGGTGCTTTCCAGAATTCTAGTCCATCGTCCTTGGTCTAACATCCTTAGAATCCACTCGGAGTATTCCCTATCTCCTCCCTGCAATTGTTCCGATGTACGCAGAGAATCCATCTCACTACAGTCCTTGTTACTGTAATGCCACAGTAGCTGAAAGGCCATAGCCATTTAGTTTCCCAAGGACCTGCTTCAGTGGGCATCTTACCACAATCAATCACATGTAATTCTTTGATTAATCATATGCCAGTGCATGTCATGGATCACGAACAATCTGTTTCCCATTAACAAGGAGCTCGACACTCATGCAAACCCACAAAATGACCAAATTGACCCCAATATACTATGTTTGATAGTCTGCTTCACAGGACTGTTCCTAGTGCCAGTATCTTTATGTCAGGGTCCATCAAAAAGAAAACATAGCAGTGTTTTGAGCAGAAATGGATTGATTGAATGAATTAGTAACTATGACTAAAATTAGTATCTATGTGCCAGAAAAAGAAAAAGAGTGAAAAAGAGAGAGATAATGAAGGAGAGAGAGACAATGAGGGGGACAGAGAGAACACTAGGGTGTCTCAGAGGTAACCATTGCGGGAAGCACCCATTCCCTTAGGGCTGGGAGAGAGCAAGAGGGAGATGTTGGAAATTTTAAACACTGGGAGCTGGGAGGAAGGGCCTGTGGTCCCGGAAGACAGGCTTCTGACTAAGTCACTGTGCTTAGCTGGTGCTGATATCCTTAATGGGGGGAGGTGGGTGATAAGGATGTTTCTACCAATATCGGAATAATTAAAACTAGATTCAGCTGCTGTTACTGAAAGGGTCTGCTGCTACCAAGGTGAAAGCATTGCTAGGGGGATGCTCACAGAAGTAAGAACAGGCAGGAAGCAAATACGAAACCTACAGCAAATAATTTGTGATAATTCGAGGCTCATTCTTATCTTGCAATCAAACTACACTCCAAAAAGTTATAGAAAATCACTGGCAGTGGGACGCCTGGGTGGCTCAGTTGGTTAAGTGTCTGCCTTCGGCTCAGGTCATGGCCCTAGGGTCCTGGGATCAAGCCCCAAGTCGGGCTCCCTGCTCAGCAGGAAGCCTGCTTCTCCCTCTCCCTCTGCCTGAGGCTCCCCCACATGTGCTCTCTCTCTCTCTCTCTCTGACAAATAAATAAGTAAAATCTTAGGGAAAAAAAAGAAAATCACTGGTAGGGCCTCATAAAGATTAAATTCTTAAAAACAAGGGAAAGCACACATACAATATAGACACAAGAGTGGTTACCTTTCCATCTGTCTCACCTTGTGGGCATGGTGTAAGAGCAAAACATTTGTATGTATGCATATGTATACAAGTGAAATGTTTGGGTTCATCCTTATGGTCACACAATTTAAATTTGTTTCCATAATTTCTTTCTTAAGAAGAAACTGTCAAGAAAATTAGTGAGATTATAATGTCAAAACATCATCTTTTATGTGTATTTATTTGGTATATTTTTGAGTGAAAAAGATGTTATTCTGAAAACAAAGGAGCTGTTCAAAATGTGGCTTAATTTTTCAAGAGCTATAATGGTGAAGAGTGGCTGAATGAATAGTTGTTATGTAAGATAAATTTTCACTTGAGATTTAAGTGTGACTCCTGGAAAGGAAGGAAAGCTGCCTTATTTTCAGGCCACGAATTGGTTGGTCTTGAAAATTTTAAGGGAAGTCCTACAAAATTGTTTACTAATGTGAATTGAGCAATGTCATAGGATGCCTGGCCAGTGCACAAAAATCAGTGTATTTCTATATGTCAGCAATATGCAACTGGAGATTGAGATGTAAAAAGTATCATTTGTAATAGTGATAAAAGTCTGAAATACTTATGAATAAATTTATAAAATATGGGCAAGACACACACTTTAAACCGTGATGCAGTGTAAACCAGAATATTTGCTGAAAAGTAGTAAATATAATGTTAATATTAATTTAGTAATTAATCAAACTCACATTAACTTAATATGTTAATATTCAGTATAACAAATCATATTCTGTAATAGAAAATATTGTGTCTCATGAAAAAATTGTTATCAGAGGAATGTAAAATAAGACCACAAGTAGATATTATACAGGTACAAAACAATGGCTAAAATAAAAATACTGATAATACCAAGTGTTGATGAGGATGTGGAATAACTGAAATGCTCACACATTGCTTGTGAGAATAAAAAGTGGTCACAGCCACTTTGGCAAACAACGTTGTAGGTTCCTATGCAATTAAACATACACCCACCACATAACCCACCAGTCCCACTCCTGGGTATCCAAAGAAATGAAAACATATGTCCCCACAATTAATTGTACAGAAATATTCATAAAACTTTGCCCATAATAGCCAAGAGCTAGAAACAAATCAAATGCCCTCTAAAGCATTATGCTAAATAAAAGAAGTCAAGCACAGAACACTGTATGATTGCACTTATAGGAAATTCTAGAAAACTATAGAAACTATAGTCAAGACTATAGAAAGCAGACCTATAGGTTTTAGGGTCTGGAGTTGGGAGAGAGGATTAACTGCAACAGGAGAACTTTTTGTTGTGACGGAAATACCCTGCATCGTGATAATGTGTGGTATTTATACAACTGTGTGCATTTATCCATTCTCATCAGATTGCTCATTTAAGATTTGTGAATGTTATTGTATGTAAATTGCACCCCAAAAAGCTGATTTTTAAGAATTTTCAAAGGGAAACTAAATTGTCTTTCATGAAAGTGAGGGTAATGTACACTTTCACAAGGAATGCAGCCTCATACGTCTCCTTACTTTCTGAGGAGGCAAAATGAAAGAGAAGGAAACTCTCACATTTCCCCTTAGCTTAGGGGAATATAACCATGAAATGTAATTTCTTGTGTTCATTCTCCAAGGAAGTAAGGCTATCTTCAAGCATGATTTTTTGTGTGCTTTTGGAACATGTCTCAGACTCTTTATTAAAATCTCTTATTAAAAATATTGTTGGTTTTCTTCTCACTTGGTATTTTGTAACTGGATGTCATTTATTAGTGAATATGCAGATATTCTGTGTGTCGTCACTGAGGAAAGCATATTCTCTAAAAAAAAGCTCCATGCTATTGCTTCAAAATGCACATGTCGGAAATGAAGAAAATACACCTTGTTTTATTTTGTTGTTATGATTATGAAGTTTGGGGAAGCCTTTAAATTTATCATATGATCTCTGAGAGGAATGCTTATTTTAAAAGATGAGTGACATTTGCCTAGCTTTACAAGCTATGCTAGAATTTTATATACATTATTTTAATGTAACTTAATCTTGACAGTATTCAGAGAGTAGGTATTATTCCACTTTTTTTTTTAAATATGAGAAACTGAGGCTAAGAAAGGCTGACTTGCTCAAGCTCACAAAGCCATTTACTGGCAGAGTTGGGATAAAAGCAAAATCTGTGTCTTGGGCTTTGAAGGCCATGCTCTTTTTATCCCAGCATATACTGCCTCGAAAAATAAGGAAGTAAAGGATGGGGGGAGGTGGAGAGAAGAATGATGTACTGTTCATTAAATAGTGATTTAATAGTAAACATCTGTGAGATTCAGAACACAGTTCTGCTCCTTAGACTGAGAAAACCAAGGGTTTCTGAGACATGGCTTGAGCATTCTGAGTAGCAGGAAACAGAGTGTGTGTGCAGTGCCAATTAAATCCGGCTCCTTGACTGATATATAGGTATATATGTATGGATCTGTGTATGTAACTGCATATATGTGCACATAAACACCCTGTGAGTCTGCTTAGGCTGTTATAATAAAATACCATACACAGGGTGCCTTGAACAACAGACATTTATTTTTCAGAGTTCTGAAGGCTGGAAGTCAAAGATAAAGGTGCCAGCTTGTCAGGTTCTGGTGAGAACCCTCTTCCTGGCTTGTGACACCTGTCTTCTCTTTGTGTCCTCACATGGTGGAGAGAGAGTGAGTTCTGGTCTTTCTGCCTCTTCTTATAAGGATACTGATCTCATCCTAAGGATGGGCTCCACCCCCATGAATTCACCCAGACCAAATTATCTCCCAGTGACCCCACTTCCAAATATGATCACATTGGGGTTAGGGCTTCAATATATGAATTGTAGGGGAACACAAACATTCAGTCCCTAGGATGGACGGACACACACACACACACACACACACACACACACACACACACACACACA